>NC_064218.1:10142540-10450756 GCF_023101765.2 Spodoptera frugiperda
ATGTACCATTTAATATTTACTAAGGTTCATTGGCTACTATTGGGAATACTTAGATGAGTGGTACCCAATGAGTCCACCAGGATTATACGAAACTGGAGCAATGATTTTGGGAAATAACGAGTGTGTATGTTGAAGTAAATCGTCGTATGTTTTCAAAATATAGGGTATGGCAAGCGATGGATTGATCACTGATATAGTAACAAGTTTTAAAGACATCGCACTTGACTGGTAAAACCTCTTACACACGAGCGGCATGTTGCCAACGGCAGAAGCAACTGCAACGATGCTGCAGCTGCAAGCTGTCGACGGTACAACTGCAAGTGTCGCTATAAGTCGATTGATGCCATGCCATGTACATTCCGCTTATGTGTAAGAGCTTTAACACCTCATCGGTGATATCAACCACGTCGTTGATCATTTTCCAAAAACAAAAATAAAGTAAAGGGTGTGTTACCAGATGTCAATCAATACTATTAAAAAAATTCTCGGTAGAAATTGAATATAATTGAGGGAGATATATTTATTTGGGGATTAGATACATACCGAAATGTGGCAGTAGTCATAATTCCATATATTGAGAACATATTAAACTATTTGCACTATCTATTAATACTTAATAATAATTATATTTATGGCAATATAAAACAAAAATATATCAAAGTAATTCATTATGAAAATACTTCCAAATATAATTTAAACAGTTTCATTTACGTAAATATTTTAAACTCCACTTCGGTCTTCAAATGATATTTAATTAGAAAATGTAATGAAGTTTAAAACTCCGACCGTCTGAAGCACATTAGTGCGACAACGGATTAAGTAAACGACTTAAATCTGTGTCATGTCATACAAATCCAGTTTCTCATGGTCTCGCTTTGTAAGACCTTTTCGGACATTCACTGGTCAGTTTATACTGGTTTTGTATAACTTGATTTGTCGCTATTTGTAGCTTCATATTTTGAGTACCGTACCAGTATTGTCATATTTTTTTTGAAATGTTCTTTTTTTAATAAATGTGTCATTTGTTTATGCATCTCATCCATTGTATTAATCTTGTATAAAATTGACATAAAGTGTGTAATTACACACTACAACATTAACTACACATTAATTACAACGTACAATTACATTAAACGTGTTTTTTTTAGATATAGTTATGTAAATTGAACCTTTATTTCATTGACAATTTGATTCAGTGTATAGTATTAATACACATACCTACTCATATTTACTTCGTGCTTAAAGATTTTCGAAGATTATTTCATGAAAGTAAAGAATACCCTTAAAAGCCTATCAATCCGAAAAAAAAGCTGACCTAAAAACTGAGCAACTGAAAAAAATGCCAAACAAAACTTTGCATTACACCGCAAAATCCCCTAAACCGATACTCCTTCACTAAATATCAAACTTCTGCCTCACAAACAAAGAACGGAAAGCCTTCAAACAAATAAAACAAAAGGTGCGGAACCTTAAAACCTTCATCCATTTGGTTGCCGACAATACAATGCATCATTTTTAATAGCTACGCCGTAGCTATCTACGGGCTACGGCGCTACGGCGTAGGCCCGTAGCAGTATTGATGTAGCGTTGTAGCAGCGTAGCACGGTAGCGTTGGCCGGTGTGTATTTGTGAGCCCGTATTTTAAGCTTCAAATGTATTCGTGTAGATGTTGATTGTACTCTTTGTTATACTTTTTTTCTGTTGTTTTTAATCTGTAGATTGGATGAGTGCAAAATTTATATTTTTTGTATTCATAAAACTATTTATTTTAAATTTTGATAAAGTCAAATGATATTTTCAATCGTAATAAAAAAGCGACAAATGGAAAGTCCAACTCGAAATCAATTTTAAAACTTATGAAACAAACAGAGTGAAAAATTTGCATTTTCTACTTAATAATTCTTTCAGGAAAGGAAAGATGCAGGCTGTGCTAGTTATTACAGAAACTGCCTTTTACACAGTTTTCCACTTACGGTGCAAGAAAAAGGAGGTCTTTGAATGTTGGAGCTGAAAAATAATGCTTTGTACTTTCTGCTGAATTTTTGTTTGAGGATTTACGAGATAATATGGCTACTTGCTTTTTGATATTTTAATTTAAAATGTTTATACGGTTTTATAGTTAAGTAATGTAAAAATTAGTAACGACTTTTGCAATGGGATGAATAGAAACCTACAATACTCGGAGCACCGTTTCAAATATATTTGTAATCAGAACTATGGGGGAAGGAGAAGATTATCCAATGATTTCTTCCGACTTGGATGTGGCGAGAGGAAGTTTCAAACTCTTTATCAAAAAACTACCCCGTTCCTACTCTTGCTCTTCAAGCCGGGGCCCCGGTAATCCATCAGATCTTCCGCTGACCCTTAACGTCGACATTCCCATTTATTACGGACTGATAAAACGATGTATCGTCATCATTTATGATATCTAGTTCTTTGTTACTCATCATACATAATGGCCTATTTATTCCACTATTCAAACTAAACTCAACACAGCCATAAACTTAAACAGCACAAACTTCATCCCCTACACCAATAAAACACAACCCACGCACTACGCAGCGCACCCCTAATTTCCGTTGCACCACAAACGTCAAAAAAAATCGACTAATTTCCCCTCACTACTGCGCAAAGCCATAACCCTGTAACCTAATTCGCGTGTCATCACAACGCATAAAGGGCGAACGTGGCCGTCAAAACGCAAGCCTTTACATAAAAAAAAAGAAATGTAATCGATTAAAATCAAATCGAGAACACACGTGAACTAAGCACGCTAGCTTTGCCGGCCTTACGTAAGTGTTGCCAAGTTTTTATTAGGGTTGTATGTTTTTAGGGCATTTTCGAATCATGTTAGGTCACAATATTAATTAAGTAGGTGATGTAGATATGACCTTCAGTCCGTTCGTTGTGATTTGATTAAACGTGTGCGTTCATATTTATTTTTGAAACACATGATATGGTTTATAATCACGCCTGTTTTTTTTATGTTTAAGTGTTTATTAGTAATGGTATACAGTATAGTATACAGTATACAATGTGATAGGGGCGAGACTTCTAACCCGTTAAGGCCGAGTTCTACACCTAATTTTATCGACAAAAGTCGGGGGTCGAAGTGATCGAATCCCCTCCCCCTAAAAGTTATGGCTATTTTAATATTTTTTTTTACTTTTTTTTATATCAATGGTTGTATAAGTCGTAGAAACAAAAAAAAAACGACAAACGGTAGCTAATAACCTTGGCTAACTAATTCATTACTTTTTTCATGTTTGATAATGTTTTGGTGAGAAAAAAAATCATTTGTGAATTATTTTTACCGAAAAAATCACTATTTTTTAATATTTTCAATTAGGGGTTCAACCCGCCATATTATTATTTTTGTCGATAAAATTAGATGTAGTACTCAGCCTTAACGGGTTAGAAGTCCCACGCCTATCACATTGTATATGGTGAATAATCTTAAAATAAACATAATTTTTTACATTATTCAAAGATGTATTTAATTATTGACTAAACAGTTGGCATGGTGGCTGGGCAACCGGTCGGCTGCGGTGCAATGTGTAGCGGGTTCGATTCCAGCACGGAGCAACTCCTTATGTCATCCATAAATGTTTGTTTCGGGTCTAGGTGTGATGTGTGTGTGATTTTGGAAACGCACTGACGACAAAGGAGAAAATGCTAGCGTGGGCAAAAGTGTAAAAAAACAAAGATTTTGCGGTGTAGGCCCATTTTCAACCAACAACACATTGAGGTCTGTTATCCAACTTTTAGCTTTTGGATTATATAGGCTAGTGTAAGGGTACCAACCAACCAAAATGGTTTCTCATTTTTCACAATTTTACAGCTACTATTAGTCATGAATCCTTGAGTAAACTATTACAACATACTTTATTCCATAAACTCTTAATAAAAACTGACAAATGAACAAAATGTAAAAATCACCTCAAAAAAAGCACGGGTCTCACCGTTTTCATGTCTGAAAAAAGTATTTTATGAAAAAATATTTCAGTCCCAGTTCCTCTTCGAATAAGTATGTAAGTCAAAAGAACAATTTGTATAAAAATTGTTCATCGTGTAGCGTGCTTTCTTGCTTTAACTTTTGTTAGCTTCGAAATAAATGTTTCTGATGAATTGTTATTATGTCAAATGTCCATTGTTCGAGTTTACTATCTACTATCCAATAGATATTTCGCTAGTTGTATTTTATTTGTAGTTTTTAAGGAAATCATGATTTGTTTGTATTGGCTTTTGTCATGGTTTTCAGTTAGTTTCCGTGTTAAGTGTACTTTACTACTAAAGTAAAGATTTGAGTTATATAGAGTGTAAACGGAATATAGTCAAAAAACAGTATTTTTTTTGTTTTTATAATTTATAATCGTTTTTGATTTCGTGTTATTCATGAATTCAAATTCCTTTATTAAAAAAATACCATCACCCGTTTGCGGCATTTGGGAGCGTTCCATTTACACCCTACTCATATACGAAAATTTCTTAGCCGAAAATCTTAGGTCAGGGAACGAATAATATATTATAAGTATCTGGATTTCAAAATTCTCGGTAAGGACTAAAAACAAAGTGTTCACTTGATAAAGGTTCGGGAATAGGTGTGATATAATGTTTTACATATAAAATCATATAAACACTAGAAAATAAAGCAATAAACTACATATCAACAATCGTACAAAACACGGAACGCCCGCCATTGAATTATTAATGACGAGAGACAATTAAAACATCGAAACACTTGTTCACTATCAACTAACAAATAACTAATTTATGCCACACTTTCATATTAAGTTGTTTGTTTTAAATATATCTGTTTTATATCTAATTGCATGTGTGACAGTAAAGTAGAATAAACTCACCACTACTAACGAATGACTGCACGGTTGGCGCGGTGGCTGGGCAATCGGCTGCCGCGCAACGTGTAGCGGTTTCGATTCCTGCATGGAGCCACTCTTTGTGTGATCCACAAATTGTTGGTTCGGGTCTGAGTGTGTTGTGTATGTGAACTTGTATGTTTTTATTATAACTTTTGCTTGCTTGCTACTCAATATTCATGAATATGAGCCAGTAGCATGGCTTGAAACTAGTCGAATTCCTCGTTAAACAGTTACGTGAGTAAACCGATAACAATTAACTTATATATTTGTAAAAGCACACACAACGCAGGAGAAAATCCTAGTACGAAGCAACGGTTTTATTCAAAATAAAAAAATAATGTTTAAATTGTTATAACATTGTACAAGTTTAGTCTAGACTCCATGCTACCTTCATGCTACCTAAGCGAGGTACAGCAGCAGACATAAATTCCTATTACAATTCAGTTTAAATGCAGCTCAATTAAATCATCTGGTTCTATCCATCTGCATATTCAATTCCATTCCGTGTATATTGCGATCCGTTATTCGGGTGCCATAACACAATTTGTGAAGCAATTTAACCATTTTAAATTGTACTTGTATGTTTGGAAACGGAGAGTGGATGTAGCATCGGTCGCTCGGTCGGTCTTTTATTCTTGTGGTTGATATGAAGTATAGGGACTTACAAAGTGTTAACTACTTATTTTTTTCAAACTTTGGTAACCGCATTTGTAATCATCACTACATAGTCTAAAAAAAGTCGCTATTTTTGTCTGTTTGTCTGTATGCTTAAATCTTTAAAATTACGCAACGGATTTTGATGCGGTTTTTTGTAATAGGTAGAGTGATTCAAGAGGAAGGTTTATATGTATAATACAGGCATAATATATCACCATTGCACCCATGCGAAGCTGGGGCGGGTCGCTAGTAATATATATAAGGTGTTCTAAATGAATCTGCTACGGGTTTGTGTTTGAAAAAGTCAAAAATGTATAAAGTATCTTGACGCCTTTTCACGAAGGGGTAGACAGACCTGCACATTACGGCACATACCTAATGCCACTATACAATGTACACCTACTTTTCCCCGTTTGTGTTATAAATCCCATTTTAATCGTATAAATATGAAATAATTCTTTGTTTGTATGTTTGAGTGTTTGTCCATCAAACACGCTAAAACTACTGAACTGACTTTGATAAAATTTGCTATACAGACCCAGACATGGGTGATAGGATACTTTTTATCTCTCATGAGCGCAGGCGAAGCAATGGCAGTAGTTAGTTCGAAATAATTTCATCGAAATCGAAACGATCTTTTGTATAATCAAATATACGTTGGTTGGAAATCTCGTACCCTGCAGTGTACCGGCGACTATTACTAATGATCCCGGTATAATTAATTGATTACCTCATTGGTCTGCCGAACACGGAGCCCGATCAATACCCGGTTTGGGCAAAGTGTTGCCTTAGTGGTCGAGTTGTCGGAAATATGGCTAAGTAAGAGGTCTGGAGTTCGATTTGCGGGTAGATTTTACAGTAATAAGTGAAAAGGCTTTTAGATTTTCGTGTTTCTGAGTTTTAGTATGGAGTTTAGTTGCATCTAATGTATGATGATGGGACACATTCCCATTGATTAAAAGTGAGGCACAGACTTGGCTACTGAGATTTCTAAAATCACTCGATTTCGAGCTGTTTTAAGTTTTTTTTGTAAGAGGAGAAAATCATTCAATGTCTTCTCCCGCTTTGAGCGAGGCCAGGGAGTGTCAGACTCTTACTGACTAAAGTTTTAAGAAGTTTACATTAATGTTTTATCATATCTACGAAAAAAAGTAAATGTTGTCGTTGAAGAAAAATACACAAAAAACCATTGACAGCTAACCGAATCGTCATTTCTTTTATGACGTTTCACAAATGGCAATGACATTGCTGTTTTCAGCCTTATTCGATATACCGACCTACATACTGGCAACCTCTTTAATATTTTTACGGAAATCACCCAACATGCGTGTTTTGTCAGATTCACGAAATAAAACGTTACTACTTTTTATGATTATGTAAGTTTTACGATTATGGTAAAGTTTTTTATGTTATTACAAGTCGAGAATCGATAAACTGTTTACTGTTGCTCTGTATTTCTTAAGTTGTTGTTGGTCTAGTAGTTGTGAGTGCTACTTCTAGCTGGGAGGTCCCGACTTCATTAGCCGAGTGTGTAAAACTTTTTTGGGTTGTTTTTTCTTTATCTGAATATTTGAATAATAGGACGTGAGACAATAGATTACTGTTTGATTGAGGAATTGGTAAAAAAATGATCTGCTTAAGCATTTTAGCAATAATATAAGTGTTATTATTAAAGTGAAATAAATTACTTAACTGAGAAAAAGCTTACTTAGCAAAAAGCTTTAAACATCTCTGTTCAGGAGTGGAAGGAGGATTGGAAGGCCTTTGCCCTGCAGTGACAATCATGGCTTTTAGCAAAATCTAAATTACAATCTGAATATTACACCAACTCTGCCGACCCACTGGACTATGATACTTTAATCCGCTGTAAAAATATTCATACTCCAAACATAAAAAAGAAAACTATTGAGTGATGCCATCAAAATATATCAGCAAGAATCGATACGCAAACTCGATTTCGAATAATCGCATTCGTACCAAAATTGAATTTCTTTACCTAAGAACAAGAGCGGGACAGAAAACGAAATTAAAATTCCGACACTCCTGATATGTAAAGAATTTTATTGAAAATTCTGTAGGCTCTTTGATTTTACTACATACCTACAATAATAAAAATTCTTCAAATATTTGTAACGCTCACACGCTGTGCGATTCTTAGTAAGTTCCTAAATTGAATGACTCAATGGATTTAAATAGTAATGGCTGCAGATTTTTAAAAATCGAAATCTTTATTTCGATAATAAATTGATTATCTGTGGCAGAGATATTATGGCGGTAAATTATTCATTATATTTAATGATAAAAAAAACCTTTTTTAAAGAATCTGTTGTTACGTATTTTTGCGTTATAAAAATGTCAATATCCATAATATAACTCTGATGTCGTTATTTTATCCAAAAGAAACGAAAATTAGGAACGCGGGTAAGTAGGGAACAAAATTATGTAGGTAAGTATTACGCGGCGCGGCGTGCAACATAAAAGCAATCACGATAACCGTTCATTAGGCAATTATACACCGTAGTTTGTTACTACACAAAATATCGCATAGTTTACTTTGAGGTCAAATGTTATAATAGTCTAATATTTTACCTTTATTTGTAGGTAGATAGAGTTCATTATCAGTTTGTTATAGGTAATGAGGTGATATTATATTGACGTTGTTCAATCGATGCCTTACTTTAATGCACTAATTGTATACGTATGGATAGATAGGGAATGTCTCTGATCTAACGTTTAGAAGGTTCAACACATCGCAGGCTCTATTGAAAGTCGATACTCTAAATTTTGGCGCAGATTCAGGAAGAACGCAATTCATGTTTACCTCGATATCTTCAGATTTCTGAATGAAACATCTACTGTCAAGCTGCATGTGTGTCGTAATCAACATCTTTTATATCTACAGAAGGAAATGATCGAAGGTTTTTGGCATACGAGGGAATTGAACGCTTGCCAAATCTGTGCCAAACTGCAACATAGCATGCTTGGGTGTGTGCGGGCGAGCTCACCGTTGGCATCAGCTGATCAGTACTCCGCACTCGCGTCACCTTGTTCTTGTAGATGAGCTTCTTGAGTGCTCGCTCCACCGGCTGGTTCCACCTCATGAACAACACGTACGCCCCGTACAGCGAGAACAGCACCAGCGCTTCCTGCCAGTATATCTCGCTGTCCCGGAAACAATATATCAACACGAGAAGGCTGACGGAGTAAAAAGAGCAGTCTCGGAACAGGGGCCACCAAGTTAGTGTCAAAGTCGTTCTGGAGAACAGCGCGCACGCACCGATCACGAACAAAATGTTAAACACGGCCGAGCCCACGATCGTCCCGATACCCACGTCGTCGAACGACACGAACACGCCGATGATGGAGGTGAACAGCTCCGGCGCGGAGCCCCCCGCCGCCATGAAGGTGGCGCCGGCCACGTCGTCCCGGATGGCCAGCCGCTCGATGATCACGTCCAGCGCCGGCACGAAGAACTCGTCGCACACGATGGCCAGCGCCACGAACATGTAGCCCATGCCGACGACATGCAGCAGCACGGCTCCCGACCGCCGCTGGTCGTCCGTGAACAGGTCGATGGGGAAGAGCGGGGTCTTCTCTTCTTCTGGTGGCGGCGAGGGGCTGAGTTCGGTGGCATTGGGCTCGCTGGCCCGCGCCGCCGCCAGCAGCGCTAGCAGCAGCGCGCCACCCATGCCGCGCTCCCGGGGGCTCAGCGCACACTGCCGCGTGCAGCCAGCCGCCCCGCGCCCCCGCCCGCGCCCTCCGCGCCCCGCCGTGGGCCCGCTCGATAGCGCCGCACTGCGCCGCGCCGCCTCGCGCTTCGCACACCACACCGCTCCCATTCAATAGCAAATCCAAGAAGTTTCGTTGCAAGCAGCCTCCAAAAATGTATACAGCCTTCCTAGGATTCATAAACGGTTAAACAGTTAGCTTTCACCTGCTATTAATTGTATTCCTAGGAACTTTGTCTAGTTTTGACCATATTCATCATTCATGAATTGTCCTTATAGGTCTATTCAACAATCAGATCTTCTGCGCGTCCCTGCCGAGTGGTTACGCGTACTCTACGACGCATCCCCGGCTCCCGACGCCCCGGGACTCGCGACAACCGCTCCTACTATACACCTCCAAAGCCCTTATTACTTCAAATTATCTCAACGCAACTACTCCAAATTAGTTTAGTAAATACTTTTAAATGTAACGTTCGACTGTCGAGCGAATGTTGATGAAATGTTGTCCTAGTAAGCAAGAGCCGATTAAGTTCCTAAGCTTATGATTAAAGGACTAAATATTTGAGGGCTTGAAGTCAACATAAGTTTAAGTTCTTTTACATACATCAACCAACAATCTTGTACTTTATTTCATAGATAAATAACTTATTTCGTATTTATTTTTGCTACACTGAAAGTCAAGGCGAGTTTGCACAAAACCTCTTAAACACTTTCCGGCCCGTCCCAGCTTCGACGCTGAACGTGATTTCTCGAAATAATTGCTAACCGTTTTTGCGTTCATTCTTACCTCGATGCTAAGATAAAATTCCAAGAGGTAATTGTGAAAAGAAATTCAGTGCTAGTAAAAAGAAAGCCGAGATTTTCTTGGAAGAAAATACACGTTGCTGTGTTGAACTGCAGTCGAGAAAACTAGCTCGCAGTCACGTTCGATGTGAATAGGTGCCGCAAATAGTAATAAATGTAAATTATGAATAATTGTATTTACAAAAATTAAGAGAAGAAATGATATTATTAAATATATTAATTGAGTGCAGTTATTTTTTACACAATCGTTCTCAGCGGACTGTTGAGTCGGGATGTCCTCCTGGTATTGGAGTATTCATCATCATCAGCCGGAAGACGTTCACTGTTCTATAAGGCCTTTCCCTCAGTCCTCCACGTAGACCGACAAGCTACCACCTGCATCCACTGGCTCCCCGTGACTCTGACGATTTCGTCGGTCCACTTAGTGGGAGGTCTGCCCACGTTACGGCTTCCGTTCCGCGGTCGCCACTCGACCACTTTCCTAGCTTAGCGGCCATCAGTCCTCCAAGCGACGTGGCCTGCCCATTGCCACTTCAGCCATATTTTGAGAGCTATGTCTGTCATTCTAGTTCTTTGGTTAATTTCCATATTTCAGATATTGTCGCGCAAAGAAACTCCGAACATAGCTCTCCAATACCCTGTACGATATTACTAATACCCCAGTATTGGTAATAGGTATAGTTTTTCAAAATAAAGATTATTAGTAAGAAGTATATATTATGTATAAGCTTGAGTAAGGAAGTTTTATTTATTTGTGGTATTTCAGTCCTCCTATGCCTGTGGTTTGTGTTCACCTAAAACCTCAACTAAAATCATAGGTAGAAAACATCATGAATTATTACAATAAACAAAATCATACTATACTAAATAACCAATCTACTGCTGCGTACAAAAATTAAACTTAAAACTTATTTTTCCAAAATTACAACATAGAAAGTCCGTAGAAGGTTTACCTGGAGATAAATCTTTCATTTTCCTTTTGAAAGGGGCAGCGTGTAACGAATTGCAGCCACTGTCCCCCATTAGTGTCGTGGCTTCCGCAACTGACATAAATTGCGGTTGGTTGGCCACTTGCACAATTTGTGTCGTAGACTAGGGACACTTCGTAGCTAGGTGCGTAGCTCGTAGTTGCTCGTAGCAGCGGTTACGAGCGAGCTACGAGTTTCATAGGACTCGCGTTTTGGTTTTTGAAGTTGTTATTAGTGAATAATGGTTACTATCATTAGTTATTTTTTCAGTAGGTATTGTAACTTGAGATTCAATTTCGACACATTACATATAAAACTTACGTTTTATACGATTTTAATAATAAATTGCATTATGTATGTGTTGTACGTTGTTCGTATCGTGGTTTCTTTCATAACTGTCTGTCCGCCTGTCTCCCATGGGAGTAGGCAGAGACAATGGAACACCAATCGCTACGAATCTTACATACCTCTTTCGCTTCATCAACAGTCATCAGTCTTTTCATGCATGCTCGCCGGTTAAGGGTACTTTTAATCCAGACCAGGTCGCTAAATGTCCGTCTAGGATGCCGTCTACCACAATAATAATAATTATCTTTAATTTCCGGCTGATGTCCCATTTCACTTAGAATAAAATTGTTCAACGGGCCTTTGCGAGTTGGCTTCGGCTCCTCGCACGCTTTCCAAAGGTCCAGGACCCTGTGGTCCCGTGATTATGTAATGAACATACATTATCTTTAATTTTATAAGGAAACTAGCAAACTCAGCGAACTCCGTTTCGCCACCAATGATTTTCCCTGTTTTCCTGCTATTCTCTTGAAATTTTTTTTGCGATAAACCTCACGGAGCCCGATACCTTTCCAACGAATGCAAAACCGTGAAAATCGGCTGGTGGGTTCTGGAGTTATAGCGTCAGGAAGGAAAACCCGACTTATTTTTATATAATAGATAATGAGAATTATTAATATCGTATTATCACATTTACCACAAAAATATAACTACGAAAATATAAAGACTACCTTACTACAATGCCAAAGTATTTAACCCATTCCATGTAAACTAGTTATTCCGTAAGAATTGGCCCGCGATATCTACTGCCTGCAATCGAAAGCGCATAGATTCAATCGCGATAACCTTTCAATCCAGTAAATAGTTTAATAAATAATATCTATTAATACTTTATTTGTTCTCTAACAAGCATTTTACAATTTACTTTGGTTATAAGTTACAATTTTATTGCTTTCATTTGACTTTAATTTGTAAAATTAATTGTTGATACTTTGACTGCCTTGTTGGCCGAGTGGTTGCAAGTGCGACTGCCGGGCAAGGGGTTTCGGGTTCGATTAAGGCAAAGTAGTGCTGGGCGTTTTTTGGCTTTTCCAAAATTACTCAGTAGTAGCACGGAGTTTAGAATTGTGCCCAGTAGGTATATTAGGCTCACCTCCTATGACATGAGACTTACATATAACGTAATGGTGAACAGTGGGTGTACTATGTGAAGTGGCATTACGTGCCGCAATGTGTACGTCTGTCTTACCAGTTTAGAGATAAAAGGCGTGACGATACAAATAATTGTGGATACTTTCTTTTTGGTTCTAACATGATTTTGTTTTGTGATGCGTATCGTGTGAGAAACAAAGTCCGCGAAACGTTAAGCAGCAGTAGGTCGCTCAGCCACTGAGCCAACTAGAACCACGGATGCGCAGATATGCATGTGCTTTACCTATAAAAATACCTACGCAACGTCTGATACACACAAAATATACATAAGAAATTCATTAAAATAACTTAGGTACGTTAGGTAGGTATTATAGGTACATGTTTTTTTATACCCCTGCCTAATAATCACAAAAAAAAAAAAACAAAATACTCAATCCGACTCCACAGTCAAACTTACAGTGCCTTCTCGACTGTCAAAGTAGTCAGGAACTGAAATATTACACAATAAGAATAATTGAATTATCAATATTAGGTAATAGTAATACGATTTACCTACTTAAAAAAGAGAATGTATGTACCTAACCTACGAATATGGAAGTAAATGGCCGGTACTATACATATACGCGGTTTCACCCGCTTCTCGGCTCCTAATAATCGTAACGTAGGTAATCAATTTACTTAGAAAAATAATGATTTAGTTCGGACCGATAATTCCAGAGAGAGAGAGAGAGAGAAAAAAAAACTCTTCACGTTTGTTAAGATTTATGGGAAAATATTAGAATGCTAATAATATTTTCTTAATACTTATATTTAATCGACTATTGTAGATACGTAATTAATATCTAAGAACTACTAAGAAACTCATTGCTACTCAAGTCTCATTCAAAACTAATTTTCAACCAATCGATTGACTATAAATTAGTTTAAAGTGCGAAGACTTGAATCTTAAGCGAGTTTCTGCTAAATCTACAAGCGTAAGTTTAAGTAGCCGAGAAATCATTGAATATCAGTGGTTGAAACTTAGTAGAAAGTGTGTTTCGATAAGTTGGTGGAAATAAATAATCGAGTTAGTAGTTCTCGCTTATGGTTATGTTCGTGATTATTTATATTCAGTTATTTTAAGATAATTATCGTAAATAATATTTACAAAACTAAACAATGAATTTTATTTTTACTTTAGTAATTCCAACTCGACTATCCATAAATTAGTAATACTAAACAACACTACTCGAACGAACTCCACATCACTAGTGTCACGCAAATGGAATGTCATTGACCGACTTATCACACGTAGGGTTTCTAATTGGATTATGGTTATAACTAAAAATCGGTTTTAGTGTTAATTTTGTTAACTGAAAATACAATTAGTCACCAAGATGTGGCTAGACGAGGCGGACGGCTTTGCCGAGATTTTTAAGGGCTACTTGCCCTATTATTTGCTTGTGGCTCTACCTATTTTTATCATAATGTCCCCTGTGAACCCGGTGGCTGCTTCTCATGAGTTTTCCGTGTACAGAATGCAACACTACGACTTACACACCGTTCCCCATGGTAAGTTCGCATAGTTCAATATATTCCGACTTCAAATCAAAAAATCGATTCCGACTTTGAGGTTATATTACTTTGGCTACTTTTGAGGCTGTTTATTTTATACCTGTCATCTTATCGACGTGAAAAAAAAAATTGCCGGACAGCCAATCGTGAAAATGGTGAATCGAAATAGTTTGCATCATTTTAGTAATTCAATTAGATTTTAATTAGCTCTATCATGAAATAATAAGTAGGCACCTACGTTTTTGAAATATACTTTGAAAACGATAAAATTATGGATCGTAAAAACTAGTAAAATTCAAATAGGTAATAATATTATGTGTATTACTAAAACAAGTACATTCTTAATTTAATTTAAACTTCAACTTAACCACAGGACTAATCATTTATTATTCTTACCTAAGGAAATAATTAGATTTTCCTTATTTGCCAACAATACTTGATACAATACATGTATGTATACATAGTACACTTATAATTACAAATTCTCATTAAGCTTAGCTCATGAATTGATTAGTAAATATACAAAAATTTAATTAACAAGAATAACAAAAACTATTAATATCCATAAAGAACTCCATTGTTTACAGTACATAGTATCAGATTAAAATACAATCCAGATTCAACAGTCACAATGTTTTTTATTCTTATTACGTAGGATGCCGCAGTGCAAGCTTCAACTTGGAAGGTCGCTCTCTAACATCGTGGAGCACTTCTCGTCACTGCGTCGTCGCTAGGGTTCAGGACATCAGCATTGAACAGTTCATGGAGATTCGCAGCAAAGCCGGAGCCCTACTGCTGGTGCTACCCAAAAACGACACTGTTCTTACTCCTGAGGAAAAAGAGGTACCTATCACATAATACTTCAATAAAATTGTATTTATGTAAGTAGGTTATTATTAAAATTATACCATTGATGGAAATGTTCAATCTAGACTTCCAACTTTTTATAAAAATGCTGCCACTTTTTTTAGTTTTTTAAAGTTTTGTTGCTATTTAGGCTGTGAGGATAATAAAATGAACCATATTTTTCAATGTATTATAATATTTGAGTCAGGTTGCATAACAAGTTAAAAATCTAATAATTATGTGATTAAAATTACAATCAGTTAGTTTAATAAACAAAATGTTCCTTTCTTAATAAGATATGATGATATTCCATATAAATCTTCACAGCACATCCAACTCCTAGAAATGGCAATGATCCAACAAGAAGTGAGTGCCCCAGTCTACTTTGCTCGCTGGTCTCCGGACTTCGAGGATATTCTCCGAGACCTACAGCACAGCTTCATCACTGATGACAAATCAGGAACTGCTCTGGAAGCTATGATGAACTCTGTGTCTTCTAATGGATATCAGATTGGTAAGAATTGACAAATTAGTTTTTGATAGTATAATCTTTTGTTACACAGTTGTTAACATACATACTTAGACAAATATTTGCTTAGATGTTCATAAAACAGGAGTCTAATAAAGTAATTACTGCAGGACTAAACCTATTGCCCAATAATTTGGACATAATCTCAGACTTCCTTCTGTTATTTAAACTTAAACCAGAATATAGTGCTTCAGATCAGAATCCTTAACAAACATAGGTGTTACAGATATTTTAAGCATTTGTTTCTGCCATATTAGAAAACATACAAACATATCTATCAAGAGCTACCTTACTACTTTACTTTCCTTCAAAGATATGAAAAGATTTGTTTTTATTGCTATCTTGGTTGATATCTTGTCCTAAATCATAGAATAAATATGAGATAAAGCCTATCAGAGGAAAGTAACATACATAGGGGTATTTAATTATTTGTTTTAGGCTTAGTACTATTGTCAAATACATGTTTTTGTCTACCAACTTGATACTAGCTGGATAACCTGAGTGTGTAGCCAAATGCTATTTTAGTGCTTGTCTACTTAACTAGGAGAGATACTAATAGCTGTCGAAATTGATGCCATTCCTATATATATAATTTAGTTTTACACTCTATTTGAAGACAAGCACTGAGTCTCTGAAAGTCTTATCAGATGAAGTTTCGTAATTTGAACCATATTTTGATATGTTAAAATTAATAAAATTAAAAATAAAATTTATAAAAGCCTAGTTTTAGTTGCAAGACAATCCAGCACTACATAATATAATCTGTTTTGTTTTTCATTTATTATATTCTAATGACCAATTAGCTGATGAAAATGGTAATTAAGGATAAATTCAATTGACTGTTCACAGCTACTTTCTTGCTATCATCACAAAATGTAAATATTCTAAATTATCCAAGAAACAACCATTTATAATTTAATCTCATTCCACAGTGGTGTCAGCCTCAACTCCCGCTAAACTGGACTCCAAGCCAGTGACCCTACATGGCAAGCTGGTTGGTCGCTCCGGGTCAGCACAAACTATCGTCATTGCGGCTCACTATGACTCTTCCGCTGCTGTTCCTGTAAGTTTACCTAACAGAATTAAATCAAATTAGATCATAGAAGTTTATTGTAAGGGAGGTATTGAAAGAGAGTTCACTGAGAATAATAAAAGGCGTGAAGATAAAAAAAATACAGTGAATAAAATTTCAACTGAGATGCCATTTGAGTAGATACAATTCGACCAAACATGCTTATTTAGCTTCATATGTAATATACCTATAATTGATTTGTTTGCTGGAGTTATGATTCATTCATTGTTAATTTGCATACCAGCAGTAGGTCAAATAGTCTAGTCAATTTAGGAATTCACCTCGGAATTCGAGATACCCAGCTGTAATTTTGTATATACTTGTATATTGACACCCTAAAACTTGTTTCAAAACCTACATATGGTAGGGTGTAAGCAACCCTTAAAATTCAGGGTCAAAGGGCCCAAAAATCGTTATTTTGCGGTTTTTTCGAAATATCTCATTTCCTATGGGGTTTTTGGTAGTTGTATTCAATAGCAATATTGTGGAATACAAAATTCTCTACAACTTTTGTCTAAACTTTTTTTTTATACGGTGAACCGTTTTCGAGATAGAGGGCGGAGAGCGCGCGGTCACTGCATCTCTTCAAAAAATTTTTTTTTCGTCTAACCTATCCGTGATGGTTGTCTATGGATAGGACATAAAAAAATACGTCATGGTTCCTAAAACCATTTTTCGTCAAAATCAATCGTTTGAAAGATAGACGCTTCCAAAGTGGAAAAATGAGGTCTATCGAACGTGTCCTGCCCTCTGACTTTTAAAATAAGTGAGTAAGAAAACTAAAAAAAAAAAGTAATTTAAAAAACTAAAAAACCCGACTGCGTTTCTTTATAATATTAAAATGAAAAAACCCTAAAACAAAAGTAATCGTAAAATTTAAGCAGTCGGGACCCATTCTAAATATAAAGACTTTGTGAGGGCACATACGGCTTGCTTTCTAGAATGGGTCCCGACTGCTTAAATTTTACGATTACTTTCTTGTTTTAGGGTTTTTTCATTTTAATATTATAAAGAAACGCAGTCGGGTTTTTTAGTTTTTTAAATTACTTTTTTTATTTATTTATTTTTAGTTATATTATTTTTTCATTTTGATATATCTAGTGTCACTCTGACAGTAAATACGAATCAAACGACCCCTATAAAGCGGAAATCCATCGAGTCGTTCAGGCTAGAGAGTGAGCAATATTCGAATTTGGCGCCAAAAATCCGCCATTTTGTTTTTTTATTATTTTTATATATCCAGTGTCACTCTCACAGTAAATATGAATCTAACGACACCTCTCAAGTCAAAATCCGTCAAGCCGTTTAGGCTAGAGAGTGAGAAATATTCGAATTTGGCGCCAAAAATCCGCCATTTTGTTTTTTTTTAAATTTTGATATATCCAGTGTCACTCTCACAGTAAATACGAATCTAACGACACCTCTCAAGTCAAAATCCATCAAGCCGTTTAGGCTGCAGAGCGTGCCAAACAATTATACATACATACATACATACATACATACATACATACATACATACATACATACATACATACATACACTCGAAAAACATAACCCTCCTTCTGGCGCAGTCGGGTAAAAATATATGCTGTAGATTTTAATGGAAACTTTCAACGAAAATTGGTTTGAACGAGATATCATAATTAGTTTTTAAAAATTGATACATTTTTAAAAAAACTCACTCAGTTTTCCACTTTGGAAGCGTCTATCTTTCAAACGATTGATTTTATTAAAACTAATTATGATATCTCGTTCAAACCAATTTTCGTTGAAAGTTTCCATTAAAATCTACAGCATAGTTTTCTTACTCACTTATTTTAAAAGTTAGAGGGCAGGACACATTCGATAGACCTCATTTTTCCACTTTGGAAGCGTCTATCTTTTAAACAATTGATTTTGACGAAAAATGGTTTTAGGAACCATGACGTATTTTTTAATGTCCTATCCATAGACAACCATCACGGATAGGTTAGACGAAAAAAAAAAAATTTTGAAGAGATGCAGTGACCGCGCGCTCTCCGCCCTCTATCTCGAAAACGGTTCACCGTATAAAAAAAAAGTTTAGACAAAAGTTGTAGAGAATTTTGTATCCTACAATATTGCTATTGAATACAACTACCAAAAACCCATAGGAAATGAGATATTTCGAAAAAACCGCAAAAAAAACGATTTTTGGGCCCTTTGACCCTGAATTTTAAGGGTTGCTTACACCCTACCATATGTAGGTTTTGAGACAAGTTTTAGGGGGTCAATATACAAGTATATACAAAATTACAGCTTTGTATCTCGCATTCCGAGATTCTTACCAAATTTAACCTTATTTGACTGGACTAAAATTGTTCTATTATGATTAGAAATTAAAAGATTTTTTTTTAGTAACCTTACTACATACTTATGCTAAGGTCTATTTAACTGGACAAATATTTGTGCTTACAAGAACAGGAAACAATCCTACTACTGTATTTTAATTGAATTTGAATACAATTAAGAAATACTCAAAACCTTGACCACTTAAAAATTCTTTTCTTTACCAACAGGAACTATCTCAAGGCGCAGACTCCAACGCATCAGGCGCGGTTGCAATACTGGAACTGGCGCGAGTATTCTCTCGCCTGTACAGCAACGCGGCAGTGAGGGGCGCTCCCTCCATACTCTTTGTACTGACGTCTCTGGGACACTCACTCAACTACTTCTCAGCTAAGAAGTGGCTCGAGGAACAGCTGGATTCTACGGACGCTGCGTTGTTGCAAGTAAGTTGTTGATAAACTGACTTCCAATGGTAGTTAGTACTTGAAAGCATGGTGTAATTATATCAGCCCATTTCGATCCCATCTTACATAAGCCACTCCATAAACATATATTTATTTGGGTTTATGGATGGATCGAACCTGTCCGGACGATTGCTTTTTAGGACAAAAGACTTATTGTCGGCGATTATATGTTGGTTTACAATTTCTAATATCGTTAATAAGTTTGGAGTTAGCCAGTTGAGAGTTGCGCGATTGTTTTTTTATAAGGCAAGAAAGCACACACTCCACCTGAATAAGTGATTACTGTGGTCTATGAACGTTTGCAACACTGGAAATTACATGCGCTTTGCAGACCCTTAGGAAACCTATTTACTCCCTTATTTAAGTGCCTTTAATACAAGCATCTCTACTAGCTATATTTGTGCAGAACAGCCGATAACATAATTAATTTAGTATGTCTCACGAAAGTTACAATAAAATCATAACACATATTGTTCACAGGACGTATCATTCGTAATGTGCCTGGACTCGATATCCTCGGCCCCTACAATGACGATGCACGTGTCAAAGCCCCCCAAGCCGGGCGGCGCGGCCCACTCCATCAAGTCGCGGCTCGGAGTCAACATCAACCACAAGAAGATCAACCTCGCTGATGAATTACTCGCCTGGCAACATGAGAGATTCAGTATTAGACGGATGACTGCGTTCACGCTTAGTTCTTTGCAGGTTTGTCTAGATATTTCCATAATGCTCTTATGCCCGAGTACTGAAACGCTACTGTTGTACTTAAATACACGATATTTAAATACACTATCTCTGTCATTTTATAAAGAATTGATAGCGACCGAACTAGAATTGAGAGCATCTTAAAATTGAATAAGGTTTGAGTATTCGGGCATTAGTGTTATAATTAGAAAAAAAATGTTGTCATATCAGTTACAAAGCATCTGGCGAACATAGGCCTAACAACGACTACTAGACTGCACGGACTGCATTGTGGCTGGGCGACAAGCTGCTAGGTAAAGTGCCTAGAGTTCACTTCCCGCACAAAACATTTCCGATTGTGATGTGCATCTGATACTATAGGTTTATTTCCACGACCGGATAAAAATCCAGTAACTATGTAAATATGAAGAAAAGATAAAAGATGAAGAAAAAGCAGGCTATTTGATCAGTCACTTGGAGTCCAGTGCCTCCTTGCGTCCTTTATTAATTTATCATACAATTATACTTGCAATTTATTACAAAAGGTAGTTACCCTAAATACTTGCAGGTTAGTTAGGAAATTTCTGCAAATTGACGCGGACACTATAGTACAGTGCTCTCACAATCACAACCCCACTGGTGAACACTTGGCTGAGATAAAAAGAATATAAGTAAATAATAATAATAACAAATTTACCCCACAGAGCCACAAAGACCCAGCCCGCAGCACGCTACTCGACACTCCGTCGGAGAGTGCCATCAGGAACCTCGCGGACAACATCGCGCTCACTGCCAGGGCCCTCGCCTCGCACATATACAACCTCACCGATGAACTCAACCAGGAGGATGCTGAGCTGTATAATGATGCTTTGGTAAATTTACAGTATTATATTATGTAACTTGCCTCGTTGGCCGAGTGGTTGCAAGTGCGACTGCCGGGCAAGGGGTCTCGGGTCCAATTCCCGGGTCGGCCGAAGTATTACTGGGCTTTTTTCGGTTTTCCGAAAAATTCTCAGTAGTAGCACGAAGTCTGGAATTGTGCCCGGTATATGGCAATAGGCTCACCACCTATTACATGGGACTTAAATTGTGAAATGTGGGTGTACATTATATTATGTGCTATAATGTGCACCTCTGCCTAGCCCTTCGGGGACTAAAGGCGTGACGTTGTTATATTATGTCCTAGTCTTTCTCAGCTGGGCTATGTCTACTGCTAAACCAAGATCCTTCCTCGTATAAAGGAGTTTACTATAATATCTATGTGTGTGAGAGCCATGCTTCGGCACGAATGGGCCGGTTCGACCGGAGCGATACCACGGCCTCGCAGAAAACTGGCGTGAAACAATGCTGGCGTGGTGTGAGTGAGGTTACTGGAGGTCCAATTAAGGGGAGTGATTGGGCCTCGATCGTCCTCAATTTTCGTAATCTCCGATTCCCCAAAAACCCATAAATTATTAACCCCCAAAAAGCCGGCAACGCACTTGCAACGCCTCTGGTGTTCCGAGTGTTCTTGGGCGGCGCCGATGGGTTACCATCAGGTGATCCGTCTCCTTGTTTACCGGTTTATATCCTAAAATAACTAATTTGTGATTATTATTGTTTATAGGGAGTGGACGAGGCGGCAATAAGACATTGGTACACATACTTATCGTCACAACCGCGAGCACCTCAGGTTGTCACCACTACACCGCCTAATGCAGGTACTAATTGTATTACTTTTTTAATGGTTGTGAAAGCGGATAACGCTTTTGGATATATGCTCCATGTTATAATCAGGTAATATTAAAATTGATTGATACCTATACTGCTCACTGATGTGGATTCTACGAAAAAAAACCTCGATTAGTTTCAATACGCACAGGGAGTCACATATTTGCTTTACGTTTTTCTATCCCTGTTTCGTCGACCTACTTCTTGCTTATGTAACCACTAAATAATGAGTTCCAATTGTTCGTGGGTTTAGTTTTTAATGCTAATGTTATTCCCCTCTTTCCTACAGGAGTGACAGGCGCCCTAGAGCGAGCCCTGTCCCGCTATATGGACGTGACAGTGAGCACCCACACCGTGGACAAGCGGGAACCTGAGTTCACACTGTACGGACCTACTAGGGCGTCGCTCTATGTGTATAGGTGAGTGTTTTATTTACATGTTATATCTTTTTATTAGCAATAGTTTTCTTTGTCTTAACGTAATGCAGTTACAAGAAAGCTATGCTTAGGTCGGTTTATATCTGACGTGAAATACGTCGATTGTATCATCGGCCGTACTGACGCAAATTGAACGGTCAATTGTTTTTCTATACATTTGTCTGTTATGCGACCGATGATACGAACCGACCCTTACATGTAACCATTGGTTGGCCTATGAGCATGGTGAACAATTTATCAATTTATCACAGAACAAAAATAAACATCCAGGTGTGTTTGTTTCCTCCCATTTTGAAATACCCAACAAAATAAAGCAAAACCAATCAATTCTCAACTTTCAAATCTCCTTACCAAGCTTCAAAATCGTCTAACAACAAACATTTTTCTTCACAGTGTAAAACCAGCGGTCTTCGATCTAATACTTACGTTAGCGATAGTAGCTTACCTAACCATAGTCTACTTTGCTATACAATTGTTCCCGCGATTCTACGAAGAATACGCTAAAATAGTTACAGGTAAGTCCAAAGTACACTAGCTTCTTCCCATGTGGTGTGGAGAATGTTCCAGAACGATCCAAGATGGCCGCGCTAATATTATGTGTAGGTGACACTCGCTAGATGTAGTTTACGTGTTCTATACGAATGTATTTTAAAAAAGAGTGTTGGTTTTTGTTGTTAGATGTGTTTGTAATAATAGAGTAATGCTCTACTAGTTTCGAGTGATACCGGGACTCATATTTGTGGGTAACGTAAGTGCAGATTTAATATCTATTGCCGTTGCAATAGATTATAACCTTGTTAGGTTAATGATGTCACTAGACATAAACATGGTATTATATTAATATCTTTAAAAAAAGCATTAAATATAAATATTACTTAGAATTACTCAATTGCATATAAAACATCTAACAATATAAACCAACAAATAAAAGGATTGGTTGTACACAAAAGAGATAATGAATTGTTGATACAGTTTGATGCATTTATTTTTAAAATAGTTGCAAATCTATACATTTTAATAGCATAGCTATTTGTCCTAAAGACTCATTGAAGTGCAAATTGTTCTAGCGTTATTATAAGGTTTAAAAATACAGTTAAAACTACGTACTACAAAGGGAATATGAATCCTATGACATATAACTTAACTTTCAATATTGATTGTCCGTACTCAAATCTTTAGTCAATTTTAAAGTAGTTATTCTAAACTGATTGATATGAAATTTTGTATACACATGTAACTTTAATGACAATACATTATAAGTCAAGTGACGTCACTCTAAATCCAAGATGGCGGACTATGTGTCCTAAGCAGTCGATTGTCAAACTAAAGCTCTTATAAATAGGGTTCAATTTCGTATGTTGTGGTACGTAGTAACACGATTTGGACTTCATTCCCACACCACGAAGTCAATCTTAGTGCATAAGTGTTGAACAATTTGATTTACATATTAAAGCGTAAGTTTTCACAAAATAATTTATGAAGAAAAAGAAAAGCAAAGAGAATGGAATAATTTTTCATATTATGATACCTAATTGTTTATTTATGATGATACAGATAGCTATATCGGTGTTGTTTTTGTTCATTCTTTCTATTTTGCTATGGCTGTCTTTGTCTGTCACATGAAATTAGAGCAGGACAGGAATAATTTGACAGCTGTCAAACTCTCTTTGTCTCATAAATCGAGAAAAGTTTGTGATACTCGACACTGGCAGAATAGTCGACAACCTTGTATTGGAAACTCGGTTGCCATCAAGAAGAAAAAAAAAAGATAGTAATGTCATGTTCTGTCCTTTTCTAAAGTTCTATGTGGGACTGAGATAGCAATAGGATAAGTTTGATGATGAACAAAGACACACTATTGTTAATCGATGAAGAACTAAATTTTTGTCAGTGGAATGGTCTACCTATACAATGTTACCTATTTAGAATAATACCTATGTCAGAGTATGGAAATTAAACATCTATTTAGTCCGTCTGTTAGATGATGAAAACATATTAGACACGTATTTTTTGTTAAAATAGAAAAGTATTCAATAGTGAAAGTAGAATGACGTGATGTCATGTTATACCTATTCCGAAAAAAGAACATACTTGTACAATATTTTTCCATCATCTACCAGACGGTCATTATAAAGAGGTTTTGTCGTCATACCTAATATTTTATTTCTTATCTGTTGTTTGTGTGAAATGTTACGTGAAAATGAATGTTAAATCATTACCTACATGTACCCTTAGTATAAGTTTGCTTTACGATTAACAAAATCGAAACGAAAACGCATTCGGCGCTCTGATTGGTTGGTTCACTCGTGCTGGCCAATCAGAACGCCGAATACGTACACGTTTCGTTTCGTTCAGCGTAAAACAAACTCGTACTAAGGGTAAAAACAATTTGACTGACAATTTCGCCGTCGATAAAAATATTGATACTGTATTTATTCCAAGCTAAGGCTTATATTACCTTACCTTATACCCATATAGTAAATTAATTTTTAAAACAAAGCTTGCTTTTATATGTTGATTATAATATCTGTTTGAATCGACGGCGAAAAATTTAGTTCTTTCATGTTCCAAAGGCGTTTCAATGTGTTGTGATTATAGTCCATTTAATTTATAACTAAAATACTCGGTGTGCCTCCTATTACATGGTACTCATAACATAAGTGGCGAAAAGTAGCTCTGCTTAGCCCTATGGAGATTTTAAGGCGTGACGTTATATTACAATTAATACGACGTCTCTGCTTACCTCTTACAGAATGAATATGATCAAGCTGAGCTGATTAAGCTAATTTATACAGACAACATTTTTAATGGATTTACAACTTTAAGTCAAGATAATAAGGTTGTAATTCTGTTTAAGATATTTAACAGGTTATAGTTTTTTTTCTATCTATTGTCACAACACAATGTGAACGCCATAAATAAATATAAAGAGTATTTTTACAATAGAGCCGCGAACCAAGGAGTTTATATATCGTGCATAGAATAAGAACGAAAGCAATACATATTTCCAATGTTTTTAATAAATAAAATTAAGAAAAAATATAATTGTGAAAAAAATAATAAGTAATAATTTATTGAAAAAAGTGCGTATTTATCTCAGCTAAGTTAAAGTATTAGTTTTCATTCGAAAATGTCCATTTAGATGCCAAAATTAAATGTAATTTTTATTTATTTATTATTTTCTTGAAATGGTAATGAAATGATAATTTGAATTTGGATTCTGTAAATGTTCTAAAACATGCCTTTAATCATTAAAAGCCAGTTTCAGGGTCTCTGTAGCTAAAATTATTCATCAAATAAACTTTAAAATGCAACGGAATTACTATGTATCTACAGATGTAAATCATACTCAACTTTGTTACCAAACTGTAAAGTTGAAATTGCAATAAATTAAAAGTAACTTAAAAAGCTGACGTCCTTATCAGCATATTAAGTTAACTAAAAATCACGATTTACTCACGTAAATTAATGGAGAAAAGCTCTACTAATTTTGAGTCACAGAAGGACTCTTCGTGCAGTGTGAGCATACGTAGCGACGTCGCGCAGCCTACTCTCTACAGTAGGCTCTGTGACTCGAAACTAGTAGAGCTTTTCTCCATTAATTTACGTGAGTAAATCGTGATTTTTATTTAAATAAAAATCATCATGGTGCCTCATCATAGAAACTGGCTTTTATTAAAGGGCATATGTTCAACAAATTTACATTTTTGTCAACGTTTTGTTAAACTATTTGTTTTATTTTTTAATAGAATAGATATCTTTATTCATATTATGCTGTGGTTTGGTTGACCGTCCTTCAAACATGTTCCTTATGTAATATTTCATGCTACAATTACCCTTCCAATTTAATTTTACTTGGTGCCTCATAATTCCATGAAATATAGAAGACAAAATTACAAAAAAAATTCAAAGCTAATAAGGGTTAACGTTTTTCTACTCATCATATGACACTAATAACATAGTAACATTAGCGCGCTTACTCTTGACGCTCTGGAGCAAATTTATTAAGAGGACCCGGTGCCCCTTTACAGGTGTTGAGGGTGGCCACCGGGGTTTAGGGTGGTAGTTTAGTGAGGTAAAACTCCCACACTCCCTAGTCTTTTATCCCCAAAAAGCTAGGCGCCTTTTGAAGGTTTCCCCCCGTCATCAAAAATAGAGGGCTTACTATTGAAACTAATCTCAATATTAATGCAACTTAATCTATTGGCAGTCAAAGACTTGATAATTATTCAATGTCAAAACTATACAATCCCAATCGTATCTGTTATTATCCTTATAACGATTTATCAATCAATTTGTGTGATCTCAATTATCATTGTTGTCTATAATTTTCTTTTATAATCTTAATTAACATTTCACTTGGAATTTAGGCACCAAGTTAGCGGTTTTCCTGTGATGGTTAAGTTAAATTATACTATGAGTCGTAGCAAACTAGCTCAGAGAATTTGGACTTAATATTAACTATTTTATAAATGACAATCCAATCTCCACTTTAGTGTTGTTAACTAATTAGTTAGACTGAATTAATTCATTAAATACTATTAAAAATGTCAGACTTAGGGCCCGGCCCCACTTCTACGTTGCGCTACGTCACTCGTACGCATATATTAATCAGGCAAGATAGCGGCCAAACATCGACCCATTAATAGTCAATAAAACAAAAAATGATGCTGTCAGACGACGCAACGGACAAAACTGTGAGCCTGGGGCCTCACATCACAGGAGAATCGCTAATCCGATTTGCAATGTGATAAAAATATATTGTTTTTTTTTTTGTGTATGGCAATGTTGTGTTTTCCAATTAGTTTTACCAAATAGTCTAAGGTTTCCATATCCTATGGTTTTGGGTGCATCTAATTTGATCGTGAACAGGGACAGAGGGAGGCACACACTTTTTATGATTTTAATTCGAAATGACCAATTTTGTGGTTAGTTTTGTGGTTAAAATGAATTGTGTTTGTGATAATTTTTATTATTGCGATAAGCGTTTGGTGAGTGTGGTCGGTGATTATTTTAGATTATTAATTCGTAATGTTGTTGAATTTCCAAATTCAACAACATTACGAATTAATATAAATTTATATTAATATGAATTTGTTGAATTCGTAAATTCAACAAATGTCCTTTAAGTTCTTTAAGGACATTTAAAATTGTAATGAATTCTGAGTGCGTTCAAAAAATCTAATGTATTTATTTTTTATCAAGCTGATAATTGATATAGTACTAATATCAAGGACTGCACATATTCTTAAAGTAACAACGAATAAGAGGTAGAAACATATTGAGCAGTGTACTACGTACATTTCCGTATGTTGCCAGCTTTGAAAAATAATAGGAATTTTGTTTTTTTTATTAAAAGATGTGTCCACTCTGTGCCTGTCTCAAATTGTAAGTGGATAGTTTCGAACAAATTGTCAAACTTGTGTTTGTAAGAGAAAGTGGTGGAGCTGCATGGAATTGAATAAAATTTTGTTTTAAATTATCTTGTTTTTCTTTATAACCTCTTTATGACTATATATGAAGCCATGGAAAATCAGTATAAATTGACCGCTGGACGTGCGAAATTATAATATAATGCGAGATCATAATAAAACTCATACTAAGGGTACTGACCCTTAGTATGAGTTTGCTTTACGTTTAAAGTAATCGAAACGAGAGCACGTTCAGCGCTCTGATTGGCTAGTTTATTTGAGTCGTCCAATCAGAGCCCTGAACGCGCTGTCGTTTCGATTGCTTTACTAAAAGGTACTGGTTATATGTAGGTTGATGTGTAACTATGTGTAGTAGGAGATATAAGATATAATTACTCTTTTTCATTTGATTAGAATTTCAACCTTATCCTTTTGTAACAAAGTTGAAAATACTATAAAATAAAACATCCAACTAATATTAAAATTAAACACTTAGTCTAGGAATTCAGGATACAGGTTTTCAGATATTAGTCCATGATGTTAATAATACACAAAAACATTACTTATAAAACTTTTATTACTTTTTGTGTAACAAAATATAAATTTTAACTTAATTTTACGGGACTATGTCCCGGATATAAAATAAGATCGATTTATTTTCGTAAATTACAAATTATTATAAAAAAATAAAACTAGAGAATTAAAAAATGCCAGCCATACTATGGCACATTATGTCGAATATAAAAAAATATATTTTTAGATATGGCTTTCAAACTAATCTTACAAGCTAACTGCCACACTCAGAGTCATTTAATGGTTACTTAACCCAGTCCTTAGCAATTGTTTTCGATACAAAATCGTTACTAAGGAATAGTTTAAGTAATCATTAAATGACTCTGAGTACGGCGGTTAATGTACTGATCCTTGGCGCTGCCTTCATAGTAATATATTTTTCCTTACAATAATAAAAAAATATACATTGGCACATACGACTCACATAAAACTATTTTAAAAATTAACAAAAAATAAAATACTTCAATTTTTTTTAATTTACGTATTTTTGAAGATTAAAAAAAATATAAAATTCTTAAATAAACATGACTAAAGTATACTCGTAAAAATCTAGAATAAAGTACAAAAATAATGGTTGTAACGTAAATTAAGCCTTAGTGACTAAAGAATAAGGTGCTCTATGCTTCGTATACTTCTACCGTTGCTGCTCCGTTGATGTCCTTCAGTTCTGCTGACTTGAAAGTCGCCACGAAGTTGATGCTGCCAGGTTTCTGTGTAAAGAAAAAGAATTTGTTATCAATGGAATGGTGAAGCTAAAATAATCGTAGTATATTTATCTAAAGAGTGTCTGAAGTCCGGAAATTAAATAAATAGTAGGTTCGTGCTGTTAGCCTATTCTGTAACTTTCAATTGGACTGCACGGTTGGTGCGGAGGCTGGGCTCAATTCCCGCACGGAATCTCTTTGGGTTCGCATGTCATTATTGTGAGAATAATCTCGACCACTAACGAGCGAGAATGCGACCGACTTCACTTCGAAAGTTCAAATTCACATTTACAGAATAACCTAACTGTAGAATTTTTTTAGCTTAATCTTCAATCAATAACAACTTACTTTAGGCAGTATAGGTATCTCCACGCTGATTGGTTCCTTGGGTGCAGCATCAGAAGCCTGCAGCTTCAGGGTGCGGCCTTCGATGCCTGAAGAGGACAGTCTGAACTCACACCCAGTCAGGCCACGGTCGAGGGGATTCGTGAACGAGAGGATCGCTGTCGCTGGCTGGTTCCAGATCAAGTCTTCGTTGAACTGGAAGGTAAAATTATAAATTGTAAGTCTTCAGGTATTATAAAAGAAAGAAGGTTGGGAGAGCCATGCTTCGGCATGAATGGGCCGGCTCGACCGGAGTGATATCACGGCCTCACAGAAAACCGACGTAATTCGTCGTGGGAGTGAGTTTACCGGAGGCTCAATTATCCCCCTTCCCAACCTTCCCGATTCCCAAACAATCCTTAAATTCCTAACTCCCAAAAGGCCGGCAACGAACTTGTAATGTCTCTGGTGTTTCAAGTGTCCATGGGCGGTTGTTTTCTTTCGTGTTTATCTATTTATTTGTATGAACGCAGTAACGTGAAAATTTCTACAGTTATTTTCACTTCACCAATAGATAGCCTGATTCCTATGGAGGGCAATTTAATATAGTTCGAGCCAGGCGGAGCAGTAGAATCCCTTGAAACAGGTATTTAGATTCCCTGTCAGTAATTTAGAACTACCGAAAAAATACATCATCTTTTTTCTTCTTAATAGTAGATAGTGGTGTTGTTGTCCAACTTACCTTGATGTTAATATTAGGCTTGATGATCTGGAAGTCGTCCTCCTCCGCCCAGGATTGCTTGGTCTCCATCACGATAGCCATTGCAGAGATCTTCATGTTTTCATATTCCACTAACTTTGGCAGATAGTCGTCCGATTTCACCGAGAGCACGATCTGGTCCCCTATGCAAAAATGTCACATAAATATTAGAACAGTTAAATATATTATAACTAACGATAAATATTAGAACAGCTGACAAAACAATACTAAAGACCTTCCAAACTGTCTGACATTAGTGACTATCCTTACTCTTTCCATGCATGGCTGTCATAAGAGCCGACTAAAGGACTACAAAGACAAATACTGGACAGTAACGCTCTCTGATAAACCTGGAGGAAACGAGAGCGGGTATGGCGCTCTGATTGGCTGGCGCGAATAAACAAACCAATCAGAGCGCCGAACGCACTCTCGTTTCGTTTTCGTTCAACGTAAAGCAAACTCGTATTAAGGATACCGAAGTTTTTAATCTGCAATCTTCACACCGTTTGTCAAGTACTGAGATTACGGCAAAACCTCCTATCGTGGGGCAGTTAATATTGAAATTAAATGAAGAGAAATTGTGATCCACTTACTTTTGCCACCATTGATAAACATGTGTCCTTCAGCCTTCTTGATGACACCAGCTCTCACTCCGTTGTAGTACACGCTGTTCGCTGTCAGAGATGCCTTTATGTTGCGGCCCTAGAAAGTGAAGAACAATCTTTGTATATTGCTCACAATGATAAAATATCACCACACACATACAACGTCACACCTTATATCGCCGAAGAGGTAACCTTACGGCACGCAATGCCGTTATACAATGTACACCCACTTTTCACTATTTGTGTTATAAGTCCCATGCTATTGGGGGTGAATCTATTGCCATATACTACTGGGCACAGTTACAAACTCCGTGTTACTACCGAGAAATTTTCGAAAATCCGAAAAAAGCCCAGTAATTCTTTGTCCGACCCGGGAATCGAACCCGGGACCCCTTGTCCGGCAGTCGCACTTGCGACCACTCGACTAACAAGGCAGTCACTATTTTTAAGCCATATTGCAAAATGTTGCCTTTTATTAAAAGGAGACCCATAGTCCAATGGTAGATCATTATTAGTGATTGATAGAAACAGAATGGGGTGTTTATATTCTTACCTCACTAGATGTATTCTCAATATCAACGATGACCTTGAAATCTTGTCCAATAGGCACTGTGTCCACGTCACACAGTTTGAAATTGATGTCATTTTGCATACTGCTAGCTACCGAGTAATATCTGTGAATAAAATATTATAAATTAGAAACAAAACCATTTATATAATTATCTTTACGTTTAAACATTTTGCTGTGATTATCCCTATTATGCGAAATACAGATATCTGTTTACGGATTTTAAATCTTACCTCTTAGCTCTCTCAGAGAACCGAACTCCGTTCATGAGAGCAAGTCGCTCAGAGGCTGTGCCCTCCCTGAACTTGTACTGGTCGATGATATCCTCCCGGTCCTCATCACCGTTGGGGTCAAACACGTACGGTTTCTTCGTGAGGATCATGCGGCCAATGCTGAACAGAAGAATAAGAATTTGTATGTAAGTCGCGCCGTCTTTTACAATAATGTTACATTGTTATAGTGAAATTTCATTCAAATCAAGATACTAGCCACCCGATACTAGATGCAATGGTGATATATTATGCATGTATTATACATATAAACCTTCCTCATGAATAACACTCATTAAAAAAATTGAATCAAAATCCGTTGTGTAGTTTAAAAGAATACAGGGACATAGGGACAGAAAAAGTGACTTTGTTTTATACTATGTAGTGACTAACAAGAGGACTCACTGGTAAGTATTGCTGCCGACCATAGCGAAACCAGTTTCCAAGTTAGGATCGATCCTCCACTTCATCAGGTCAGCGTTGACTGACGCCAGCATGAACTCCACATCGTAGTTCATTCCTATGGCTCCTTGCTTGATGGCTTCTAGAGGAGCTGGACCGCACTGGTACATTCCTCGGGAAGTCTCCTGAGGAGTAGCATCAATGGCTTGCCAGCCTCCATAACCTGGTGAGAGTTGGTAAATTAGTGTCATCAACATTTCATTTTTAAGATCCCGTGAGGCAGAGAGCCTTAAGTTATTTTCGGTTTCACCCAAAGCGTCTCCCGCCTTGGGTGAAAGTCATTGGATGATTTTCCACCCTTAAAAAAAGTTCTTATCTGTTTCAAGCGATTTAGCTATCTATATGTCCTGAACTGTGTTCAGGTCTACATTTGCATAGGTTATAGCTACCTTTTTGAGAAATACTTAAACATAGTTTATAGACAGGTAATATGTTTTACTTACCAGCAGGCAGATCAGGTCTGGACATCCAAACATCGTTCCAAACGTGGTAGTTCCAGATGGAATCGGTCTGTTCTGGTTCAGCGTTGCTAGGATCGTAGCCCAGCTCCTCCATAGTCTCCGAGAAGTATTTGTCCACGGTCAGGGTGCTGTTGGCGTCGTGAGCTGATACCAAGTTGGAGACTACTCGAGATGGGATACCGAGGGCACGGCACACTGGAATAGAAGATAATGCAAAATTAGGCACTTATACCATGACCGTTGATTAAGATGTCGTAAATCCTGTATTGTAATGGGTAAATGGAGCAAGCGGTCTTTGATATCCCGGTGTAGGTGATCTTACACCTTCTGCAAGGGGAGATCAAAAATTATACCTAATCTGAGTTTGTCAAATCGTCATTTATTCATCATAAAGCTAGGTTGTTCTTAAGCAGTTACCAGATAACCTAACTACAACGACTTACTATAAGTGAAGTGTATCTTTCGAAAGCGTAATTAAGGTAAAGTCCTCAAGAAATTCATGAATTTGGCAGGGGCACTGCCGTGCCCCCAGATTAATATTAAGATAGAGAGTCAATTCAAGGAACAGTTTGTTATTTTTTATACCATTTATTAAGTTAATGTAAGTCAGATAACCTTCTTATCTGAAGCTATAGGTACACTTATTAATTTATCTGTTTTTGGTTACTGAACTTAAGTTTCAACTGTATCATTATTTTCTCAGTGCATAGGATCATTCATGCAAGAATTATCTATACAGATGCTTAATGTCTTGTGAATGATTTTGTGTAGGGCTGATTCTTTCTCTCTTCTTTCTACTTGGCAGGCTATCTACATTTTTATTTCTGAATGCACCCATTTTTGCATGAGATACGTGAAATAATCAGCATCCGTCCATGGCACCCGCAACTCCACAGGAATAACAAATGCGTTTTGAACAAAGCGCTAACTCAAGTCCTACTTTTCAAATAGTTAATTTTTTTACTGGGCTTTTTTTTAGTTTTTCGAAAAATCCTCAGTAGTAGCACGGAGTCTAGAATTGTGCCCAGTATGTGGTATGTGCGACATTGAGTGCCGTAATGTGCACCTCTGTCCTATCCCTTCGGGGATAAAAGGTGTATCGTTTTCTAATTTTCTTTCAGTAAGAAGGGTACTCACCAGTAGTGACAACACCAGCGAAGACCCAGCACTGTCCGTAAGACACAGGTTCCTGTGTCTCCAAGAATTGGGCCAGGATGTCCACGGAGCCGGTCCACTCGGACGGAGCTGTTCCATCGTCGTACATCCCGTCCCAACGACCCACTAGTACACCACCATCATCGTTGGAGTTCACGATACGGGAGATGGCACGAGTCACCTTTACTGGATCACCACGGCTGGAAAGAAAAAGAAAACATTAGATTTTGAGAACAAATCGTTAAATTTTTTGCCTCACTTTTCCTGGTGGAATGTTACTGTTACTTACTAGCCTCACTATTACATGTGACTTATAACACAAATGGAGAAAACTGGATGTAGGTACATTGTATAGCGGCATTACTGCCGGTAATGTGCAGAGGTGCACCCTTGCCTACCCACTAGGGGATAAAAGGCGTGACGTTGCTTTGTTACTTTTATTTTCCTATGAATATCTGAATATAGGGAAAAGTATATTTATGGATTGTTAGGTAATTTTACATAAGGTTTGTTTGTTAAGTTTTTTTTAATTTCTGTGAAACATATATGTAAGTTACAAAAACATGTAGATAGTCCGGTCTTATTACAAAATCTGAGTAACATTTTACTTACAAAATCGTCATTCTTTATCAACAATTATATTGAAATTGCGAACTAAAGACGTGTATTGTGAATTACTTTTGAGTATTTTTATCAAAATGACTAGATATTTCCGCGTGGTTTCACCCGCTTTGCTCGTCTTCTATGGGTCTTAGCGTAAAATTTTATAGCCTACAGCCTTCCTCGATAAGGTAGGTAAGGTAGCTCCTGAGATTAAGGTGTTCAAACAACCTCTTCAACTTTATAATATATTAGTATAGATATAGATATTTATAGATTATATTTCTTATTAATTTTTAAACAAAAACAATAGGAAAAATCATTGAGAAAACAAGTATCTAATGCAAGAGGATCCCTTACAAATATTTTATTTTGTAACGTATTTAAATTGACATCATGCTGCATGCGTTTCCATATGCATACTGCGTATGTCAGCGGCGAACCAATCACGTTTACTGATGCTATCACAATAGCCTTCAGAAATACAGATTGTGTTTTAAGAAAATTATTAATGTATGTATGTATTACTTCATCTTTTGTTATTCGTCGAAGTACAGATAAAACCGCAGAACTAGCCAAGATTCCACTAATAAAATGTGCTATTTAATTGATTCCAAATTGTGTACAAACTTTTGGCAATCGGAAAACATTGATATTTTGCGTGACCATGAAATACATTCGCTGGATGCTTGTTTTTGAAGGAGAAATCGAGTAATGAAGTCTCCCGCCTTGTGTGAGGCGAGAGGGCGTGTCAGACTCTTACTGACTAAAAACCATCCTGTTTCTATTTCTGCTTTTCCAGCTGAGTCCCGGTAAGAAGTTCTACTATGAAGTCCGCAGCTCTCGCTGATAGCTTGCTAGGAAAAAGTTAATATTTACCGAAATATTAACTTTTCCTCAATCTTAACTACCAAAACAGCATCAATGTATGTAGATAAACGTAATTTATCCTAGACAATTAATCTCGGACACAATTGAAAACTTGCCAATTCAATAAATCAGCCCATTTCCACGAAATTCTATTTGTAGGTGTAATTATAAATATTTCCTAGTAACTAATGAGTGAGCTGATGTTTAATAAAGTTTATCTGATTCAAATAAATGTCTTGTGAGCTCAGTACCCTTAGATAAAACATAGCTACAAGTTAGCTTTATGTTTTATCGAAACGGGAACGCGTTTGGCGCTTTGATTGGCCGGCACGAATAAACCAACCAATCAGAGCGCCGAACACATACTAAGGGAAAGTGACCAAAAGAAGACGATTATCACACGTCACTTCACTCGACATGCTTCTATTTTGATATTGCAGTAACTTACATAAAGTTTCATTTTTCAAAGTTTGACTACCTCTACAACAACTAGACTCGAGTTACCATACCATACGCCTCTGCTCACCCCTTCTCCTACATAACATTAGTTTAATATAATTTTGCACGATGTAAAAAAAAATCCTACTTACTGCTTGAAAGGCAAATCAGCTCTATCCAGCATAAACATGCAGGCAGGCAGCACGACGGCATCGAACTGCCCAAACAGCCATGGTTTCCCTCTAGTTGTCTTCACGGGACCAACCCATACTTTGCCCACATCATTCAGCGCGTACTCCTGAAGTAGAGTTTTTTCTTCCATGTAGGTTTGGTCATCTAGAAGAAAAGTAAGATTCAGCAATTTTGTTAGAGTCTTCTTTTGTCGGTTAGTGGACCAATTGAAGAGATCCTGTTTGACTGATCGATGACCAGGTGGTAAACGATTAGCATCGCCCGTGGTCACCTGCTCCACGAGAGGAGACATAAGTTAAAGTACATAAGGTTAGTAGAGTCAAAGTCTATGCAATTAGAAATGTTGGATACTCATGATGATACAATGCAACTTAGACTGCACGGTGGCTGGGCAACCGGCTGCCGCGTAAAGTATAGGGTTCGATTTCCGTACGGAGCAATTCTATGTGTAATCCACAAATTGTTGTTTTGGGTCTGAGTGTCATGTGTATGTGAACTTGTATGTTTGTGAACGAATACACGACACAGAAGAAAAAAATCGTATCTCTCTTAAAACCTTCTTACCAGGAATCCATGGGTTGAAGAGGATGTAGATGTCCTGATCGAAGTCGTAGACAGTGCGTTCCCCGCCATCCCTCTGCCATGTGACCACACGGAGCACCCAGGCACCCACTGGCGCGGTGACCGGAGCTGATACCTAACAAATAACATTATTTTAAACACCTAGCGAAAAACATTATTTTAAACACCTAGCGAAAAACATTATTTTAAACACCTAGCGAAAAACATTATTTTAAGGACCTGGCGAAAACATTATTTTAAACACCTAGCGAAAACCATTATTTTAAACACCTGGCGAAAAACATTATTTTAAACACCTAGCGAAAAACATTATTTTAAACACCTAGCGAAAAACATTATTTTAAACACCTAGCGAAAAACATTATTTTAAAAGTCATCATTAAAAACAGCCCGTGCCGTGACAGATCCACTGCTTAGCACTGGATTAAGTAGTCTGCTTTACATAAGTCGATTTGTCGTAATTTCCATGCTTCATAACACATGGGTTGGTAATCGTAGTTCAGGTTTATTACGCTGTTATCCAGTTTCTGAAAAATAGGTATTGTACGAGCAAACCCGTACATTTTGTATTGTTTAGTAATAATGCTGACGCTTGCACTCACGATGCGGTGCACAGCGTTCCATTCGCCTATAATTATTTTTGTGCCAATAAATCCGTGTTACAGTAAACATTGTTTTACTTAAACTCCCTAACTGGATCGTACTCATAACATTTTAACATTAACAAACTAGGTGTAAGGTAATCACCGTACAGGTATGTATATTCGTATTCATTGAGGACACCCACGGTTAGAGTAGGGTTGTTAACAAATTAATTGTACTCTACCATCATTACACAACATGGTTAGGTACTATTAAAATGTCCTTTATTAAATACTGAAGCTGCTAATTACTGATTCACTGGGTGCAGTGTCTACTAATGTGTTATTAAATGATTACAATCAAACGATAAAATTATTAATAATATACCGAGTTATTAATAAAAGAGATATACAAGGGTAAAACAATTAATTTATGAATAACGACTCGTTTTAAGTTTACTTGTAATAGTTGTACTGGATACTAAGACTGGTATGGTGCTTGTGTTTGCAGACGTATCATTTTACATTTTTAACCGACTTCTAAAAAAAGAGATTCTCAGTTTGACCTCTATTAGAAAGTATGTTTGTGTGCGATTATCTCTCATTTGCCTAAACGGATTTTGCTGCTGTTTTCAGCATAGTATTTTGCAGACTTAGGACGTTCGCACTTGGACTTTTGAAGGCGGTTCCATTTTTTTAAAGCCAATTGTTAAAATAACACAACACATCGTACCTATATCGTCTTTTAATTTACGATTAACAAAATTGATGGAAAATATCTTTCCGAAACTAACACTGCATACCTATTTATTGCGATGTTTCTTATAACAATATTATAAGTTGTTATTATTCATAATACTTCAACAATAATTAATAACATTGCGATAAATTATGATTATTGCATTAAAATATTCGAATAAGTTGTAAAACTTGAAATTTAATGGGCGTCATTAATTTACTTAGAAGATATGTATTGTATACCATAATATTGCGTAATATTGCGTAACTAGCTTCTGTCAACAGTTTTGCGTATTACAGAGATAATACTTAACTATTAAGTAGTGGCACTTATCGTTCTAAATCCATCTGTGTGCCTTTTAGATGTTAATGTAATTTGGAACTTAGGCAATTGAAACATCTATACCGTAATATGAAATAACGTAAGGAACATTTGGTCCAAAATGAGTTATGTATATCGTTAGATTTTTTTCTCTATCGACTGGAATAAGACATGTTTAAGAAACAGTTTTTGAACTGACATGGTCACTAATACTATTCTAACTCAGTTAATCCGTGATCATGGCGCTTGCAACAGTGCCGAAATATCGGAAACTTGTCGAAGTAAATAAACATGGTAAATATCCCTTCATAAGTTCTAATAATAATGTTTAAGAAACATCTATCGGTCAGATCAACTATTCTAATCTGTACACTTAATACGAGTTTGCGTTCTCGTTAAACGTAAAACAAACTCGCACTAAGCCCTCTGTTATCTCCAGAACTGTCTATTCTGACTCTGTATAGAGCTAATGGTTGTATGGACTACCAATTGCTACATTTTAATAAAAAAATTAAGTGTGTGTCAGCCATGCTTTATTACGCCTCTTCCCAATCTGCCTATTCCCCGATTTCCCAACAACCCTTAAATTCCTAACCCCCAAAAGGGCGGCAACGCACTTGTAACGCCTCTTGTGTTTCTGGTGTCCATGGGCGGCGGCGATTGCTTACCATCAGACGATACGTCTGGTAGTTTACCGGCTTATACCAAAAATGTAATTAAATAACACAGACAGCTACTTGTATAATTTATATTAATTAAAAATATATTAATTAAATCGACATTCCAAGTAACCTTGATGTGACAGACAATAAGAATAAATTTAAAACGAAATATAAAACAAAGTACCTATGTATGTATGTACCAAATCGCCTCCAAAAATACTTAAACAACCTCTTTAGATGTAAATATCGCTACTTAACAAACTCAGTGGGTTTCTGATCATCTATTGTTCAAAATCGAATTGTATTCTATTACATGTACTTAAAGTTGTAATTTATACAAATTAGGATGCGGTCTTGCCTTTGTAAAGCCTAAGTACTTCACTAATACGTTGATCATTACCAATTTGGTCTCGTTTTATTAGATTTTTTTGGCGTATGATGGCGCCACTGTCAAATTAAGCTGTCTGCTGTGTAATGTCTTATTTAATAAATAATGAAACTCAACATTCCATTTACGTAATAAAAAAATCGTATTGACACGCCTATTATCCCCGAAGCGGTAGGCAGAGTTGCACATTAAGGCACGTAATACCACTGTAGAAAGTACACCCTATTTTCACAATTTGTATTAGAAGTCCTATGTAATAGGGGTTGAGCCTATTTTCAAATACTGGGCACAATTACACACTCCGTGCACAATTATACTGAAAAAAAAATCTAAATACAGAAAAAAGTCCAGTAACATTTTGGCCGATCGAATCCGTAACCCCTTGCCCAGCAGCTGCACTTGCGACCATTCAACCAACGAGGTATGTAAGTAATAAATAAACATGTACCTATTTATATACAAAATAAATGTCCATATACAAAGTATAATTGGTATGGAATCCTTTTTCCTAGACGCAATTATATATTTTTTACAGCAAATGCAATTTCGTACGTGATGAATTAGCATAGTAAATTTACTAAAACTTGTTCTGTAATGGCCAATAAATTGTATAATTGTGTTTAAATTATGCAGCTAGACTAGACAAATTTCTAGTTTTATATACATATGTACTAATGTACCCATATTATGTATGTGTTTTAAACAAGTTGTTGATACGTAGTAATTACCAACTAAGAACTCGTGTACCTATCGCTAAAAATATATGTAAAAACTCTTTTTATTCGAAACTGCAATTTCCCTGAAGTTTGACTTCAAAATATAAATATAAAGAAAGCATGTAGTCATAGACCATTCTTGAGACGCTTTTGTCTCACTATCTAGCTAAAAATCTAAATGTAGTTGGAATAGAAAATATACTAAGTAAGCTATGTTGCTATGCGAGGAAAATGCGCAGCTCGAGAATGCGATGTATCTGTTACAGTCAGAGTGATTAAATAGCAATTATTCATAATGACTGGTTATTATGAATAATCGTATAAAAATGCCAAATTCACTAGACAATGTAATAAATTAATCACTTTATCTGGATATTATTCATAATAGGGAGTCAAGTCCAAGTTAGTCAAAGTAATAATACATGTGTAACTCAAAATGTCACAAGACTTTTACTTGTAAGAATAACTTGTAAGAATAAAAATTAATCTTTAAGATCAAAGACTAATTTGTTTTGGCATAAATTTGATTCGCATAACGTTAGTAGGCCTAATAACTTATGTAGGAAATGGTGGTAGAGAACTTGTAGTGCCCTATACATAATTCCGATCAAACTAATTTGCTATAGTTTCTGCAACAATTAAATAATAATGTTGGTTAAAAATTTAATATGCTATGCAACAAAAGTTAGTGACAAAACCGAATTGCTACAAAACCGACTCCACGTAGTCTTGTTTATCCTACCCCTAGAGTGTAATTTAAAATCGCGTAGGCGCGTAGGAACGAGGCGGCCCGCGGGCTGAGGAGCAGGAGGCTGCTAGCGAGCCACCGTGGCTGAGGCTGGCCGGCGAAGCCGGCCAACAAGCCGAAGCTGATGGAGGCTGAGTCACCCTCGTCCGTAGGAGAGCACCCTTAAAAAACTGAACCCCTACACGTGGCCTCTGGGTGGTGCTAAACAGGTGACACTCAGGTGGTAGGTTTCGGCCGACGGCATTATAACCACCCACCGAGCAAAACCGTGTCGCCAAGCGGCCTAGCCGTGTTCCGCCACGATGCTCGGTGACGCCGTACGAGAGGATGGGTCGAAATGTTTGTTCCACTATGGGTAGACCGATCTGGCGCGCGCTGGTGTGGCTGCATCGGGTGGCCAGTCGCGGAGGGTAGCGGGATCCGAGGCACGGTGCACCGCTGGCCGACCGCAGATAGTTGGGGGCCCAATTAGCGTGCTAGCCACACGTGAAAGGCTGCCCCGCCATCTAGCGAAAAATCCCACGTATACGCCATCGTGCCGGTTGGCGACCGGAAGAGAGGGCCCGATGGATTTACGTGGGGGCTCGGGCGTCCCCGCAGTCTCCAGGCTGGCCTCCCATTGATGTGGCTAACTGCAGTGCGCGTCTGGGGTCGCCTGTGAGGAGGAACATTTCACTGCCATCCTCTCAGCAACTTATTTACGACTATGAAAACGAGAGCTAAGAAAAGGGTTCAACAGCGGCTGCACTCCCTCTCCCTCAAAGTGCACCTCTCCAACATCCGAGGCTTGCACTCAAATCTCATTGCGGTCCATCACCATCTGGAGACCGAGAACCCAACGCTCTTGTTTCTCTCGGAGACCCAGATCAGATGTCCGTCGGACGTATCATACCTGAACTACCCAGGCTTTTCTCTGGAGCACAACTTCGTTCCCCGTGCAGGCGTATGCCTATACGTCCAAGACGGCGTCTGTTACCGGCGTCTCCGAAACTTTGAGGACCCCAGTTTTTCAACCTTGTGGATACTGGTGGACACAGGCATAGAGAAAATCCTCTATGCCTGTGTCTACCGGTCGCACAGCGGAGATTTGGAGACGACCAGATTAGCTCAACACCTTGTGGAGACGGCAGATGCGGCTCGGCAGAGGTACCCTTCGGCCCAGTTGGTGTTACTGGGGGACTTTAACGCTCATCACCAGGAGTGGCTGTTCCCATACCAGTGCACTGACCATGCTGGGAGTGGGAAATGCGTAAGCTTGCGCTAACGCTTGGCCTGACCCAGCTGGTCCAGGAGGCCACAAGGGTGCCCGATGTCGACTCGCACACTGCCAACTGCCTAGACCTTCTGCTGACAACTGATCCAGACAGCTACTCGGTGTCAGTATCTTCACCCTTGGGTAGCTCTGACCACTGTCTGGTGAAATCCGTATCCACGTACTCCCCACCGGATCCTTGTCCCAGAGGATCTCGGCGGATGTGGCGGTACAAGTCAGCAGATTGGGATGGGATGCGATCCTTTTTTGCATCCTATCCTTGGCGGCCTGTCTGCTTCTCTACTGAAGACCCGTCAGCTTGTGCGGATGCCATAACAGGGGTGTTGCGTCAGGGCATGGAATACTACATTCCATTCTCTGACGCGACATCTTTCGGTGGGACTCGTCCATGGTTCGATGCCGACTGCAGACGTGCTGAAGCGCGAAAGCATGCGGCATACTTGGCATGGGCGGATGCCAGGCGTCGTAAGGCTGACGACACTCTTCAGAGGAAGAGAGCCTATAACAGGGCTGCCAAGTCATGCAAAAAGGCATTACGGATGGCCCGGTTCAACCACATTGGCCGAATAGGGAACAAACTGGCTTCTTACCCAGCGGGTAGTAAAGCATTCTGGTCCCTGGCCAAGGCGGTTGAATCGAACTTCTGCCGCCCTTCACTCCCACCTCTCCTGGGGCCTAACGGGACGCTGGCACACACCGCGGTAGAGAAGGCAAACCTGTTTGCTTCTCTATTTGCGGAATCTTCACGTCTTGATACTGGTGGCGCTATACCTCCTTCTCTAAATAACGTATGCGAGACGAAAATGTCGAAAATTCGCATCCGACAGAAGGAGGTGTATAAGACGTTGCGTAATCTCGACGTGAACAAGGCCAGTGGCCCCGACGGAATCCCAGCCGTGGTTTTAAAAACCTGTGCGCCTGAGTTGTCTCCAATCCTGACACGTACGGGTCAAGTATCGGTTGCGTAGAAGCTGGCCAACGTGCAGCCTGTGCCCAAAAAAGGTAGTCGTGCCGACCCTAACAATTACCGACCAATCTCGGTCACGTCCATACTCTGTAAGAGTATGGAACGTGTACTCAACAACAGGCTCCTGGCATACCTTGAAGGTAACGACCTCCTCAGCGATCAGCAGTATGGGTTTCGCCGCAACCGATCCACTGGGGACCTTCTTGCGTATGCCACCCACATTTGGAGCGAGGCCATCGAGAAGCACGGGGAGGCAATAGCGGTCTCTCTCGAGATATCGAAGGCCTTTGACAGGGTTTGGCACGACAGCCTTATCGGCAAGCTTCCTGCATATGGACTTCCCGCTGATCTGTGCAGATGGATTGCAGACTTCCTGAGGGATCGGTCAATTCGAGTAGTCATCGATGGCTGCTCGTCTGACCAATTTGGTATCAACGCCGGAGTCCCTCAGGGGTCAGTACTTTCAGCAACGCTCTTTTTGCTGCACATCAACGACCTGCTTAAGCCCGGTATCTTTGGGTATGCAGATGACAGCACAGTTGTTGAAAGGTATGTGTCCGATGCGCGGACTAGCGGAACACAGATCCAGTCTCTAAGAGAATCCATGGTCGAACGGTTGAACTCGTCCTTGAAGGCGGTCTCCGATTGGGGTGACGCCAACTTGGTCAAGTTCAACGCTACCAAAACCCAGGCGTGTCTATTCTCTGCCAAACGGAGTCAATTTCCGCTGGCTCCTACTTTCCGAAATGTATCCGTTCCAATATCGGATCATCTAGAGCTTCTTGGCGTAACTCTATCGCCAACGCTAAACTTCGGCTCTTATATAGAGTCGAAGGCGCATCTGGCTGGTAGGAAGTTGGATATCCTCTCGAAGGTGAGACGGTACTTCACACCGAAACAACTGCTGAGCCTGTACCAAGCGCAGGTTCGGTCATGTATGGAGTACTGTTCTCACCTTTGGGACGGCTCGGCTAAATGCCAGCTAGATGCGCTCGAACACATTGAAAGGCGTGCCAAGAAGCTCATCAACGATGATGCGCTTGTGGAGGCCCGGCTTCAAAGCCTTGAACACAGGCGCAAGGTCGCAAGCCTTTCCGTTTTTTACCGGATACATTTCGGAGAGTGTGCGGGGGAATTGCACAACTTGATTCCCCTAGTCCTTTTCATCATCGAACCACAAGACAATCGGCGAGGCGTCACCGCTTCATGGTAGATATCCCACCAACTCGCACGAAGCGCTTCGCTTCAAGCTTCCTTGTGCGAACTGCTAGGGAGTGGAACTCCTTGCCGGAGTCTGTGTTTCCTGATGGGTATAACCTGGGTGTCTTCAAGGCCCGAGTGAATAGGTTGCTTATGGGCAGACGTGCTCCACCGTAGGCCGCATCATCACTTACCATCAGGTGAGATAGCGGTCAAACGTCGACCCATTAAATGTAAAAAAAAAAAAAAAAAAAAAAAAGCTGCGGTGGTGAGCGAAAGCCGTCTGCGACGATTAGCACGCGTGGGCCCGCCGAAGGCCCGCTGCGCCGGAGCCATCACAGAAACCCTGCCTGCTGCATGGTGCATGTTTGTTTGCATGCTGCCCGTTTTATTACATTATCCAAGTCTTCGAAGATAGTATATAAAATTGCTAGTTAATGTGATTAATTTTGTGTCATTTATCACTTTATCTAAATTGAGTAGACGTTATACATAATTGCTAGACAGTATATATAATATCAAGATTTATTACTTTGGCTGTGACATATCGATAAATAATAGGGAAGCCATCCATAGCATCTTTCCATATAAAAAAAAACATAGCTTAGCCAAGTCCGCTTCTACCAGTGCTACCATGTGTACCAATTAATATGTTTGATTGAAGTGAAACACATCCACATGCAACATAGCATGCATCAGTTTCGTACTCAAATCATTATTTAACCAAGACTTATCTTACTGCCGTACCCAGAGACATTCAATAATTACAATTAAACTATTCCTCAGTAACAATTTTGTTCTGAAAACAATTGCAAGAACTGGCTTAAGTAATAATTAAATAACTCTGAGTACGGCAGTTAGTCTCTCAATACGGCTCTTACCTTGAAAGAGACGGTGTTTCCATCCTGCACGTCTAGGAGAGTGGCTGTCCATGCGTGTATGTCCGGTACAGCATCACGGCGCACGAACATCCTTCCCACAGTGTCCATCGATGGCTGGTCGCCTGGAGACAAGTGATTAACATTAGATAATTCCATAAAATTGCAATCCTTTTATTAATCTTTGTCGAATTTTTGATATTTTGTAGAGAACACAGAGCCGATAAGATTATAGGTACTAATGGTACCTAATAACCGGGTATATTTTGTGAGTTAATTATCTATTCCCACGCTCCCTTTTTTTTTAAGGGGGAATATTATTCAATATATATTCCTGCCTTGCGTGAGGCGAGAGAGAGTGTCAGACTTTTATTGACTATGATGAACCACTTCGTTCATACTTCTGCGAGCTGGAGCCACGGTAAACCTACTATATAAGTAGTCCGCAGCTCCGATCCCATGCACCCTCGCTCTCTAGTCTCTTCTCCCCAAAACCTAGACACCTACCTGTGAGTCCTTTCATCAAAACGATCATGCATCATCACTTACCATCAGGCGGTATAGCGGCCTAATGTCAAACCATCAAATGTAGAAAAGAGATCTAAATTAGTACCTATTATAAGCTAAAGATACTTGGTAAGACTTACCAATAGAAAACACCAGCTGTATGATATCGTTGGCTTCATCGTAAGGTCTGGTGAACCGCACCACTCCACTGAACGGCTGGCCACGTCGCACGATGGTGACCGTCGGGTTCTCTTCATTCACCACCTCGTATCTAAGCAAGAACACAATAATAGACTACAGTGAGAGAATTTTGTAATTGGGTTTTTATTAGGCCTTGTATTCTTCGACAAAGATAGCACTGTTATTGTCATCATCAGGTCCATTTGGAAGACCCCGCTACTCGTCTCAGGCCGTTGGTAGGCTCTCCTGATGATGGACTGGATTGGAGACTATTCAGAGATTTAGAACATATGTACCTGGACTCCGAAAAACCGAAAATAGCCACCAATATTTTGCCCGCCGCCCACAGGTATCAAACCCGAGACCCCTTGCCCGGCAGTCGCACTTGCAACCACTAGGCTAACGAGGTAGACTACATATTGCAATAACTCCTATAATTGTAAATATTTGTATGAGACTCGTGTGCTCGTGTATTAGGCTACCTTTATGGAACTAAAAAACTACGGTAGTTAAGTATTATAAATAACCTAATCCATGACTATAATCTCATGCAAGACCAGTAAAGACCGCAGGTAGTTTAGGCACTATTCCAGGTTCTACACTATTCTTAGTTCTAACTACGTTATTTCAATGTGTAATTTTACTTACTTTGTAGTATTATGTGGTTTTGCATTCTCTCTGGGGTAAAAGTGGACAATTTCAACCTGCAGTGGTTCCATGTTTGCCTAATATCTGGAACAAAATTAAAGATTTTTTTTATAATTTGTTTGTAAAATTCTATTTGTTAAATTTTTATTACTAATTGCATTCTTTCATCAACAGTCTATATATTATGTGGTCATTGCTGACCAAAGGTATAAAGGTATCTTCTCACGCGGAGAAGGTTTGAGAATTAGTCACCATGCTTGATCAATGCGAGATTTGTGATTTCAGACTTATAATTTCTAATTATAAGTCTGAAATCACAAATCAGACTTATAATTAGAAATTATAAGTGCAGGTTTTTAGACTTTTCCGAAATAAAATTTGAGACATACTATATGTATATTAACTAAAAAAAACACGGTAACTCTTAAACTGGTAGGGTTTTCTCATCAACGTTTTTTTCATTAATGTACGAGAGTAAACCGTGTTTTTTTTATTCAAAATCAAATTATTATTTTTGCCCTTTATTTTACAACCTAACACCTACACATGATGATTGTTTGTTTGAGAATTTAGGTTGTTTTCACGCTTGCGGTCAGATTAGCTTTATGTGAATGGAATGACAGATAATATTAAACGGTCTAAATATATTTAATGTGAGAATTTGGTGAAATAACGGATATCCTAACCGCAACACACGAGTACACTCGTAGAGGGTAAAATTGTATTACATTTAGCCAATGATAAACAGTATGTAGGACGAATAATATACCCATTGTTACACACCGGACGCAACTTCAAATTCGGTTTTGATTTTTAAATCGCCCGCGAGTGTGAAATTATGGCAAACCCTCTTACGTGGAGGCAAAAGGGTCAGCAGTGAAATATTATGACACACTAGAATTTTCTCTTGTGTCGTGGATGCATTTACAAACATAACATTTCACATACACGACGTTCAGACCCGAAACAACAATTTGTGGATCACAGAGTTGCTCTGTGCGTGAAGCAAACCGCTACACGTTGCGCGGCAGCCGATTGTCCAGCCACTCATAATCAAATAACGATCTACCCTTCTACCCATACCTAAGTCAAAAATATTCCATAGTTTTGTTTCCATCACACACATACTACCAAACGGCATATCTTGGCACGAGTGACCAAACCATTACTAAATATTCAACAATAATTTTCATGGAATTTCAATTGCAACGTACAAATATTACATCGTATTTGTTGGTTTATTAGTCACGATTTGTATTGGATTAGGTATGCTATGTTATGAAGGTGGGTTGGAGGTAAATACGTCAGGTTTACTACGTCCACCTAATAGTACGGATAATTTGAAAGAGTTCCTGTTTATTTTTTTATAGCACTAAGTTGTACTCATAGATTCTGAATCACACTAAGATTATAAATGTGAAAGTTTGTTTGGATGTTTGTTCATCAATCACGCTGAAACTACTGAACGGATTTTGATAAAATTTGATATACAGATAGGGTATGAGCTGACTTAAGTGATATGATACTCTTTATCCCATGACAACGTGTGCGAAGTCGCTAACAGAAGCTTCGTTAATAATACGGAAAATATCTCATATTTTATATTAAAACTCCTAGGATACTGTTGACTCAGCCACGTAGAAACAAAAACTTGTCCGATACGAGACACAAGACAGTCACTATTACTTATCAAAATATTACCACAAACTTTAAAATAGATTTTCAACCTTACACCATTTGAAAAAGAGTTAAAAATCTTCACAGCAAATGATAGCTAGTAGCTATACCTAAGTTTTATGTCCAGAGCACATACCGCGTCCTAAAATAGTCACCTATTGACATACTGTGTCGAAGTTGCACAGCATGTTGAGCATATACAGGATGCGTCAGATTCCGCATCTTATTAGGTAAGGTAATGTCCACTTATAGATACCGTTACTAGTGACGCATCACAGTACAGAGACTCAATGTGAATTAATTCATTTTAAACGACTTTCTATAAATACTGCGGTCTTATTAGTCAAACGGTTGAATGATTGATTGTCGACAAATAGGTGGCTGTCTCGTGTTCCAGGTCGGGCAAAATTATCGCTTACTTTTTTTAGTTTTCGGAATTTTGTAACAATGAGTTTGGATTTGTGGTCAGTGTGTGGCTCCCCCTATTACATGGCACTCACAACATTAGTTGTGACAAATAGGTGTTACATAGGAAATGTGATAGTCATAACATAACACTGAATTAAAATGCGATTCTTTTTTTGTCAGGTTTGTTTTGAATACTAAGATAGGTAGGTATTTAAAATGTAACGAATGTTCCTATGTACACTAATTATTCTTATCTTGACCGTGACTTTGAATGAAAGTTAATGAAGTAACTGTGAAGGTTAATGACTTTGAATAAAGACAGTTTACAGTCGTAGCAACTGGCGTTCCATAGTGTCTGCCTACCTCCATGGGAGATAGGCGTGAAGTTATGTATGTCTGTAAAGACAGTTTTTTGTAAACTCATTAATAAAAGCTTTGTTTTTGAGGAGGGAAAATCATACCGTGTGCATGTCTGCCTACCCCTTCAAGGATGACGACGTTTTTTTAAGTAAACTAGTGGTCGCCTAGTGGTTGAAATTCAACCATATACGATTTAATTTGCAATACCACTTAACATACGTTCAAGGATAATTTTTATTTAACTCAAACTCAAACAAACTCTTTTATAAAACTCTATTCATATGAGACTTCAATATCATCGCAATGTCTATCGATTTTGACGTTTTGTCAAATACGATCAGATACTATGCATGTGTGTGTAATGTTTTATTTATTGATTTAATGTACTTTATAAGCATTATTTTTGAAAAATATTAGTGTTCTGCACTTCACCTACACATAAACTATAAGTGTACCAAATTTTATGCTCCTACGTCCGCGCAATTTTCGTAAATAGCGGTCCAAAGTTTTTGCATCACGTATTAATATATAGATATTCAATTTATATATACCTGTAATTGTTTACTATGTATTTTGTTTTATGACATAATGTTCTCAAAATATTACATAGTAGGTAGGTAACCATTTATTTTGTACCTATCGACTTGCGAATGCAAGGAGGACGTTGCCGTCAATAAAATTTTATTACACAGTGATTTATAGTTTGCTAAAACAAATAATTTGGGAAACTATGTTGCTAATAGTGTTGCACGAATTTCCATGTGAACAGTGTAAGTAGGTAATGTGATTTGCATATAATGTATTGACATTGTTTATCGAGAAACTAAACTAAAGGTATAACGGATCACCTGATGGTAAGCAATCGCCTCCGTCCATGGGTGCTCGAAACACCAGAGGCATTATAAGTGCTTTGCCCGCCTTTTGGGGGCTAGGAATTTAAATATTGTTAGGGAATCGGGATTGGAGAGTAATTGGGCCGCCGGGAACCTCACACAATGCATTAAAAATATTGAATATTGATCAACAATATCTAAATATACTCTTAAAAACAGCTAAATCCAAAAATAACTAAACAATCAACCCATATGAAATCAAATCCCTAGCAGTTGTGTTGCATATTGCAAGAATATCAGTTACGTCGCTACGCACCCACATACTCGGACATACGGTCGCTATGTATGAAGTGCGAACCAATTCAATTGACTATTTGCTGCAGTGATGCAATTGTGATCATTCGCTATTATTGTACAGAATCCTCACCTTGGTACATATAGCTATGTAAATGTAAGAAGTACATATCGACGGTTAAAAAGAAATAGGGTATAAGCGACAAAAAATGAAATGTTCAGGAGAGCCGTTTAAACTCGTCGGTCGTCGAAAGAATACTAGGAAAATGTTTTTTTTTTGCTAGGGTATAAACGCCAAAAATGTCATCGTAGAGCCATGAGAGTAAGCGCATTCGAAAGAGCGGAAAATTTTACGTAGGATAGCATAATAAACTCATTTTTGACCAAAATGTCGCTTATACCCTATTTCCTTTTAACCATCGATATGTATATTGTGAGTTAATAAAGCCGACTGATGATCGTGATTTTAAAATAAATTACCTACTTCTTTAGATAAAGTTTGGTAATTAATTTAAATTACAGTTTGGTAGGTACTATTTTATCATTTCTTGTAACGGACTTCACTAATCTTAAAAGATAACTTTACTGTATTAACTAAAAACAACGGTAAATTGAGAAGAACTCTACTAGTTACGAGTCATAGAGGGACTCTTCATCATGAGCAGCGTGCGCTGACGCGGCGACGGCGACGTCTCGCAGCCTACACTAGCAATAGAGTCCCTGTGTGACTCGAAACTAGTAGAGCTTTTCTCAATTTATGTACGTGAGTAAATCGTTGCTTTTACTCAATTTATTATGTCAATCATTAAAATAAAAATTGTATTTTGAGTAAAAATAAAAAACTAGGGTCACCATGAAAAATATTTTAACAGGACAAGTCTCAAACTTAGAAAAACAAATATTTAGTGAAATATTTGGTTTGTATGAGTATTCGAATATATTAACGTAACCTTGAACCTCACACTCATAATAGTGTTGACATCGATGAGTAGGTAACATCCGTCGGTTTACGTTTGAAATAACTATTCAAATAAAAATTATATGTTTTTGTGTCAGAATTCGGAGAACATAAATAGTGTCATAATGTGTTATTAGTTACTATAAGCAGATTCTTTTTTATATTGTCTCGCCTTTTATCCCCGAAGGGGTAGGCAGAAGTGCATATTGTGGAACGTAATGTCGCTATACAATGTACACCCACTTATCACCATTTGTGTTATAAGCCCCATGTAATAAGTGGTGAGCCTATTGCCATATAACGGGCATATTTCCAGACTCTGTGCTGTTACTGAGAAATATTCGAAAAAAGCCTGTGTATAAAGGAGAAGAGTTCGATCAGACCTTTTTTTAAAACGTTGCCCCACACTATATAACTGACTATTATATAGGTACTTCGATTTCATACTCTTCAAAGTCAAATTAATAAAAAGAAAACTTTTTGAACAAAGTAAACATTTTTAAAACTTCAAACTTAGTAATAATTTGCTTTGCTTAACTAGACAAACTTGTAAGCTTTAAACTAACGCCAATGCTACAGTCAGTTTAAAAACAAATATTATGAGGTTTTATATGTCGTAACAAAATAGTTGAACGTCGTTAAATAAATTTATGGCTTAGTTAATGCTGGGTAATATAACATCATGTTACTAACTGTTGCTAATGTATGGCATGTCTAGCATGTACCTACAAAGTGCACATAAATATTGGTCCCTACCCATTTAATGTTGCAGTTTATTAGGACTTGTATTTCTTTTAAGAGTTTATAAAAATATGTAATATTAACTAGCTACTTTTCCGCGGTTTCACGCTCTGCTTGGCTCCTATTGGTCATAGCATGGTGTTTTATAGCCTATAACCTTCCTCGATAAATAGACTATTTAACACTAAAAATTATTTCCTGAGCGGACCAGCAGTTTCAGAGATTAACGCATTCAAACAAACAAATCCTTGACTAAATTTTCATCCTCTATTAAATTATATAGGTACTCTATTACACTTATAATATAACTATTGAAAAGTAGATTTTATGTAGTGAAGATTTATTCCTGCTTAAACCACCAGAGAATAGAAAACGAATCTTTATGTCATTCAACTAATACAGTTTCTTAACTTAACTTCAATTAAATACGTATAAACATTTCCGCATGTAAATTTGTTTGTCTCTCAAATAGTTTTAAGGAAAACCAAAATCATTTTATTAATAATCTTGTAACTATAACTAGTTACAAATCTTGTTAATTAAACGGTTTACAAGAACCCAATTAAACAACATATGTAATATTTTCAATTAAATTTAACGATCACCATTTATAGTGATTGGTAGTCGTACTCGATTGAGTTGATTGAAATATTATATTGTATCTTGTTTAGTATTTTATAGAAAAAATATTAAAGGTACCATATATTTTGATAGTGGCATACACATGCGTTTCTATAAAAGGACATGTTATACTGTGTATCCTTATTATGAGTTTGCTTTATATTTAAAATAATCGAAACGAGAGCGCGTTTGGCGCTCTGATTGGTTAGTTTATTTGAGCCGGCCAATCAAAGCGCTCTCGTTTCGATTACTTTAAACGTATAGCAAATTCATACTAAGAGTACAGATTGCACAGACTGTCCTACAAAGGTTATTGACCTTAAACTTTAAAGCGAAACCACTAACCACAAATTGAGTATTTGTACAAAATAAGTGTTAACCATCTAAGACTTTTCTCGTTTATTTTAACAAACTATTCGTAAAATTACACACGACTAAAGAAGAATAGACTTAATAATTATTTATTAAGATTTAAATCCATTTGCTTAACTCAACTGAATGCTCTGAAAACTTCATCTTTATACTACATAACCTCTACATATTTTGTACACTGCTACATAGGCATGTACTTAAGAAAAATAAGACCATTACAAAGATTGCATTCATTTAATAATTGGGTCTTTAGATAAAGAAAGAAGTTATGAGAGCATCATTATCTTTACGAAGAGATCACAAGTTCAAATTGTTTCTGTATTTGTAGTTATTAAAAAAAATAACCTGCTATCTTTAACAACCCACACTTTGTTTGTAGTCATTATTTTGACTGCACGATTGGCGCAGTGGCTGGGTAAACGGCTAGCGCGGTGGCTAGATAACCGGCTGTCGCGCAACGTGTAGCGGGTTCGATTTCCGTACTGTGGCAATTCTTTGTATGATCCACAAGTTGTTGTTTCGGGCCTGAGTGTGATGTGTACGTGTTCTTGTATGTTTGTAAATGTACACATGACACACGAGATAATCATAGTGTGCGGCAACGTTTTTCAAATAAATAAAAATAACAAAAAAATATCCTAATGCAGGAATTTATCCAGCCCAAAGGCTAGAAAATCCAAAATCAAAAGCTAATATTTTTTGATTCTGCGGTTTGGTAACGTTGACTCATCACCATACCACTTATACATGATATCATGTGTAAAGATTGCTTGTATAACAATTGCATAATATAAAGATTGCACCAACTTATCATGATAGATGTTTTCTTGCAGATCACAGGAGATTGCACAAAAAGATAAGATAATTATTTTGGATAACATGACGTATGTATTCCTTGACATTCAACATATATTATGAACATCCCAACTAGACCTACTAATATTATAAAGATTTTTTGTTTGTTAATCCTTCACGTCAAAATGGCTGAAGCGATCGAGATCAAATTTTATATGAACAGGGATAGATTATGACCTTTTTAAGGGGGAAAAATCATGGTCGAGGCGAAAGGGGGTATTAGACTCTTACTAATAGCCACCCCGTTTCTACCCCTGCTTTTTGAGCCGGAGCCCCGGTAAACCCGCTTAGAATATGGTCTGGAATAACATTTATGCCACTTATTATCCTTAGGAATCGCGAGCGAAGCCGCTGGCAGAAACTAATAACTTATATGCGAAAATTAATTTGTTTGTTACCTCTAGATGACTTCATCTACTCAAAGTTAAAGTGAAATAATTAATTTAAATTGAACCAGATTGGTCTAATAGAAATGCACTTTTGAAAGTCAAATAAAATATTAAAAGATACAGTGTCTTTCAGCCAATCAATTCTTAATTGAATATAATTGCATTGGCTAAATTTAAAGTGCAAATTGCTATGAATAAGAACGAGCAGGAGACTCCATGATACTATTTTCAATCAAGTGAATTAATCTCCTTGACATACTATTACTATAAGCTACTATTTTTGGAAAATTTTCATGTGTAATCAATTTTCTCGAGTGAAAATTTGTTGTATATAAATTATATGTATGTATTTATTTTTAGCCATGACAAAAAACAAAGAAAGAAAGAATGAAAAATCATTTATTCGGCCCCAACCAACCAAATCAATCTATAGACACAGCTGCTACAACAATACTGCATCATCAATATGTTTTATTATTTAAATTTTATACGGTACATTTTTCAAAGTCTCTTGACCACTAAAGAAAATCAAAATATAAGTATGTATTAATTTTATTAATAATCGCCGCGTCGTGGGTCGCGGAATGCTGCTCATGAATATGAGCCTCTATCATGGCTCGAAACTAGTCGAGTTCCTCGTCAAACAGTTACGTGAGTCACGTTACAGATAACATAATAACTTATTTAGTATGATTCACGGAAGTTATAATAAAATTATGAATATATTTTTTAATATTGCAATTCATTAATTGTTTTAAAGTAACAATAACACATTTTATTTTAGAGGTAGTTAATTTCTTAGTTATTTAGATCTGGAGAGTTGATAGAATATATTTTTAGACAATTTGGTGAGCGAAAAACTCGTAACAATAATATGTATTTTTTATCAATAACAAATATTATGAAATTTCCTTTTTATCAAAGGTCGTTGATTCCTGAGTTCTTCGACACATTTCTCAACAAATTATCTGACATTTAATCAAAATTCCAGTTGTTTGGGCTTCGATGAGAAAAAAATTTCGATGCCGTGTTTTCTATTATTTTCATAATTTTAAATTATAAATATTTGAGTTTTTAGTCAGTTATATTGTATTCACATAATTATTTAGTATATATTTTTTAAATAGTATAATTTATATTTATATAAGTTTCATTAAATAAAAAACAATAAAATATAAGTTTTTATTGTCGTGAGACATTTTAAATTAACTAAAAAATCACAGTTTACTCACGTACATTAATGGAGAAAAGCTCTACTAGTGTCGAGTCACAGAGGAACTTCATCATGAAAATAAATAATGTATCGTGCGCAGACGGGCAGAATTTTTCTCCATTGATATACATGAGCATACTGCGATTTTTTAGTTAAAAATATAAGTTACTCAATTTTGAATAACTAATGTGTCTATTTGCCACTCATATAGAAAATATTGTTGTTTTTTTTATTAAAGCTTGTTTTCTGTGTGACTAGAGCAGTGTGTAAGCAATATTTATGACTCTTACGTTTTTTTGGCGATAGGTCAATACACTCACGATTTATTTTTATCACTATTTCTTAGATTTGTATTATTCAATGCCAAGTATATCAAATTATCTAATCTTGTGGCAAATAAGCTTTTAAAATAATTCGACAAATTATTACATACTAAACTTCGTTTAAAATCCCAATAAAAATGATTTATGTCAGCAATAAAAAACTAAACTATCAAATATAAATAAATTAAAACTAATCTAATATAAAAAAAAAACAAAAAAATAACATACCTTTTAAAAACAACAGAAAAAAATCACAAACACTAATACACAACACGCACTTATATATCGAACGCGCGGCAACTGTAATATGTTACAAATTAATTAATGATTTATAATGATCTCGTAGTATGCGCGTACGCAGCTCAACTGGCAAGAAATGTCCGTTGCACGACTATGTATACCACAACGATTGACGGCGCCCAACGTCGGCGGCACTAGAGTCTCCACGATTTCGGAAAACTATGACTAAAGTTCTGCTAATTCCTAGTAGTGATAAATATAAAAGCCATGATTTAATTATGGATTTATACAGTATTTTCATCACAAAGATGTAGTCAATTTATTTTGTTTTCATTCTTTGTATAGTTTTTAATTCATAATATTTATAGATTGTTAGGAACAGGTTTTTTTCTACTATTTTATATATCAATGATGTTGTTTGATGCAATGCTTTGCAATCGACCACGTTTGCTGACATAATAATACAACGCGGACGCACTGCGTGCGCCGCTAGCTTAGCGACCCCTACAGGTGTTTAGATTAAAATTTAATGAAAATAAACGAATGATTTCAATAAAAAAATATATATCGGTACATAATTTTAACAAAATTAACATAATTATATCCATTCGTAAAGCATAGAACATCCAAACAACCAAACGCTTTAAAAAAAATACCATAACCAAAATCCGTAATCCAAAATAAATGTCCCAGTAATTGACAAAATCATGGACGCAGTAGTCTGACGATATATTTATCACCGAATTCACAGTACTATAGTTATAAATACGTAAAGCTATGCTACGTGTGTATGTGTGTGTGTACCTCGAGTATTTCCCTAAGGCCATCGTTCAGGAGGTCACATAGCTACGGCATAATAACAAAACGTCATACTTATGACGAATTATAACGTACATCATCTGCTATTCCGAATATGGGGATTGGGAGATTTTCCGTTGCGTTTTCGGTGTTAAATATGTTTCCATTGCATTTAAATGTTTTTGAAGTCTCGTCTCTGATTCATATGAGCTTCTCTTAGTATTAGAACTTTACGGTAAAACGATTACTTTTAAATATTTTTTAATTATAAACAAGATCAATGGAGAAAGGTCCAGTAAAATTGGAAGAGGTTCAGATTACACATATTTTTGTTCATCTTATGGTCTATGGACTTATGGTCTATAAATCTATTTGTTTAACATTTTTGCCCTATCACAAATTGGGCTATATTGATAGTTATAGTAATATTCTGTGGTGGTGGAAACTACTGCACCGGAATGCACCGATATTTACTTATGTAGAGGTACATATCGATGTTCGAAAGGATAATTAACCGAAGCGAATCACCTCCCAACCTCAGTCTCCCAACCGTCGATATGTATTATGTTAGCAATGTAGGTACCTATCTATATGTATGTATAAGCTTGTGTGATCATCTCACCATCAGATCATATTATGTAGTGTAGATCCTGGCTTACAAAAAATTCAGCAGTTTTGAACTGTGGCGGGCTTGTCACACCAAAAAATAAAATAAAAAACCATCTCTGAAATTTATACCATCATTGGCGAAACCATTGAGAAAGTCTTGAAGGTACTCTTCTCGGCGTCTCTACTGGGAAAATACAATTACACCCGTTGTGACGTATTATGTTATGATACTTACTTATAACCTACAAAGAATGTATTTACTATGTATTATGATAATAACAAAAGGACATTATACAATTTCCTCATAATTATTTGATATACTAACCTAACCTGCTTACTACGTGACCAGTTCTGATCAAGGGAAAATCCTGATCCTGATGAGTACCTAATGGGCTAGCTACCATGATATAATTACGATACGTGACATTTTATACATAACATATGTCTATATTATAGGTTTTTGATCATTATTGTGGACTAATAAGATTATTATCCTTGTACCATGTAGAAATTACGCTGATTTGTACTACTTCAGCTCAAAAGTAATGGTAGAATGATAGAAATTATGGAGTTGCGGACTACCCTAGAAGCTGCGGATTGCTTAGCGAGTATTACCGACGTAGAATAGAGACATTCAATCAAGTCTGGTTAAGATTCGTTGCTAACCTTATGAAAATATGGTTATTGGGTAAATGTCAGGAAAGAGTTACGTCAAAATTACAGCTGCATAAAATGACAAGTTATATAATGAAAATATTATTATTATGTAAATACGGACAGTTTGACGGGTTACCGGGGCCCTGGCTCCAAAAGCAGGATTAGGGACGGGGTGGTTTTTACTCCCTCACCCAAGGTGGGAGAAGGCATTGGATGATCATCGCCTCTACAAAAAAAACGATTATCATAGCGACAAAGGGAGTACAGTAAGAACAAATACTGGGAAGCAGCGCTCTTTGATGAATCTTCTTAACTTTATTGATCTATTTATGTCACAAAAAGTTCAACTGTGTCAATTGAACAGTGTTATATATTATGTTACGGTAAATCTGATTAATTGAAAATTATTAATAATTTTACAAAATTATTAATAATAATCACACGTTTTGGTAAATGTGAATAATTGATCGAAATTTATTACTTTTAGTAGTAATTATTAATAACTCACGACACATATTGGTGAAAGTAATAAAATAAATATAAACCCAATGTTTTTTGATCAGCCGGTATTTATTTATAATATTAAACACAGTCTTACGATTATATTAATTAGAAATCACACAAACAAGGTTACTTGGACTTGCTTTATGTTGAAGTAATTTGAAATTCCCGCGTTCTCTATTAATGTCACTTTTGACGTTTAAATATTTTCCCTCCATTTTTGGCGTCTTTCTCTCTGCTCCGATTTTCTCTGCTGTAATGTCGTTATATTTTCAAAGTGATAAATAAAACAAAGTTTGTGTGCAAAATAACTGTTTTATTACAACAGGTTATGGGCCCAGACCGTATTTCAGTCGTAAAAGTGTTAGTTAGTCGAAATACAAGTAAAAACAATAAAAATCTGGTCGCCGGCCATATTAAAGTGGTACGTCCTAACTTAACTAACACGTGCCTGGAAATATAAATTGGAATTACTTCGAGATGTCGTCAAATACAATGGTATTAATTGAAAAGCTGGTTGGACGAGCTAATTACAACACCTGGAGATTTGCCGTACAAACATACTTACAACACGAGGATCTTTGGTGCTGCATAGAAAACGAAGGTAAAGCTGTTGACCCGAAACTTGATCTGAAAGCTAAATCCAAAATCATATTATTAGTTGATTCAGTGAACTACATCCATATACAAGAAGCACAAACAGCAAAGGAAGTATGGACAAACTTACAGAAGGCTTTCGATGACAAGGGGTTAACGCGTCGCGTGGGTCTACTCAAAGATCTTATTACAACCACTTTGGATAACACTCAAGATATAGAGGACTACGTCAACAAAATAATGACGACAGCACACAAGTTGCGAAACATCTCATTCGAAGTTAATGACGAGTGGCTGGGTACTCTTCTACTTGCCGGCTTACCTGAAGTATATAAGCCGATGATAATGGCAATAGAGAGTTCTGGTGTGCCCATTACAGCAGATGCAGTGAAGACTAAGCTCTTACAGGAGATAAAGAGCTCCGAGTCTGTGGCATTATATGCCAGTAATAAAAATAAGCAGAGAGCACAAGCAAATACACAGAAGATAACTAAAGGTCCCCGTTGTTACAAGTGTAATAAACATGGTCACATTAGCAAGTACTGTAAAACAAAAAGGAAAGATCAAACTAAGAAGGATGAAAAAGAAAATGGTTATGTCGCAGTATTCTCAGCATCAACTTCAAATAATAAAAATAATTGGTTTATTGACTCCGGAGCATCCATGCACCTAACTATGAGGAAGGACTGGCTGTATGATCTATCACCGGCACCAGTTACAAGTATCCGTATCGCCAATGATAAAATGCTTCAAGTGAAGGGATGTGGAAAAGTAAATATGTCAATAACTGATAAAAATGGAAATACTCAAAACATACAAATAACAAATGTGTTATATGTACCGGAGTTGGCAAGTAATCTTCTCTCTGTGAGTCAACTTATAAAGAAGGGGCATTCCGTACAGTTTCATGAAAATGGCTGTAAAATACTCAATAACTCAAAGGAAGAAATTTTGTCATGCAAGTTGATAAATAATATGTATTGCTTGAATGCAAGTACTGCAACAGCATATGTCAGTAGCTCAGATGAAAGTGACAGCTACCTGTGGCATCAAAGGATGAGCCATCTGAACCTTTCTGATCTTAGCAAATTATCTAACTGTGTAGAAGGTGTCAAGATAAATAAAAACAAATCAAACATGGTGTGCGAGTATTGTCAAGAAGGAAAACAGTCAAGACTGCCGTTTCCAAAAGAAGGCTCCCGTGCAAAGAAGCCTCTGGAACTTGTACACTCTGATGTTTGTGGACCATTAGAAGTCAAGTCAATTGGTGGGGCACAATATTTCCTGACATTTGTGGATGATTTTACAAGAAAGTCTATTGGGCAGAAGCTGTAGCTACGGCAGCTTATATAACAAATAGATGTCCAACAAGGTCAATTTCATATGTGACACCTGAAGAGTTATGGTCCGGAAAGAAGCCTAACTTGAAGCATATACGGATCTTTGGATGTGAAGTTATGGTCCATGTACCTAACATGAAACGTCAGAAACTAGATTCTAAGGCAAGTAAAATGTATTTTGTTGGTTATTCAGAAACTACTAAAGGTTATCGATTATTAGATACAAAAACAAAGAAAATAATTATTAGTAGAGATGTTGTATTTCTAGAAAACAGTATAATGAGAAAATTTACTACTGTATCACTTACTGATAAAGATTTAACTAATAAATCAACTGATCCAAATACATGTTCTGAGAGTTCAGGGCTTCAAAACCCCAAGGAACCTTGTGAGTCTTATGAATCATCATATGATGAGTCTTCAGATGTAGAGTCCTTTCATTCTGATGATGATTCATTATATGTACCTGAAAGAGAAGTAAAGTTAGATAAAATTAGTAAAATGAACACTCGATCTTCAAGTAGGAAAAGTAAACATGAAACTAATACATACCTTTGTCAAGGTGGAGATCAGCATCTAGAGGAATTGCCAAAGACTTACCAAGAAGCGATGTCTTCTGTAGAAAAGGAAAAATGGGAAAAGTCTATACAGGAAGAACTGAAAGCACATGAAAGGAATGAGACCTGGGAGTTGGTGAAGAAACCTGATCAAGTAAAAATCATTGGATGTAAGTGGGTTTTCAGAATTAAAGATGAGATTAATGGCCCATTGTATAAGTCACGACTGTGTGCCATGGGATGTTCACAGAAGTATCAAGTGGATTACACAGAGACATTCTCACCCACAGTCAGGTATGATTCTTTAAGAGTAATGCTTTCTAAAGTCTGTCAAAATAATTTAAAAATGATTCAGTTTGATATTAAAACGGCATTCCTCTATGGCAATATAAAAGAGGATATTTATATGACTCCACCTGAAGGTTTATGTATTAATAAAGAAAACTTAGTTTGTAAACTTAAAAATCCCTATATGGTTTGAAGCAAGCACCTAGGTGCTGGAACCAGAAATTTGATTCTGTATTGAAGAAATTTGGTTTCACTAATAGTCATTCAGATAAGTGTGTATACACTGGTGAATTAGATGAAATCAAAGTGTATCTAATCCTGTATGTAGATGATGGGTTAATAATATCACAAGAACAATATATATTGGATAAAGTAATAAATGATTTGAAAGAGAATTTTGAAATAAAAACTTGTGAACCTAGAAATTTTGTTGGATTAGAAATAAAAAGAGGAAAAGATTACATATTCTTACACCAAGCTAAATATATAGAGAAAATATTATGTAAATTTAATATGAGTAATGCAAATGGAAACAGTATACCAGTAGATGTAAATACAAAGCTTGAGAAAAATAAAACTGAGTTGAACAAGAAAATACCTTATAGAGAGGCAGTTGGTTCCTTAATGCATTTGGCTATTGTAAGTAGACCTGATATTATGTATGGTGTCAGCTTAGTGAGCAGATATTTAGATAGTTATGATGATAGTCACTGGAAAGCTGTTAAAAGGATTATCAAATATCTAAAAGAAACAAAGGAATATGGTCTATATTTTACTTATAAACAACCAAATGTAGTGGAAAGCTTTAGTGATGCAGATTATGCAAATGATACAGAAACAAGACGTTCAATGACAGGATATGTTTTTATTAAAAATGGTGCAGCTATAACTTGGGCCAGTCAGCGTCAACAAAGTATAGCATTATCAACTACAGAGGCTGAATTTATGGCTGCCTGTAGTGCTACTAAAGAAGCCATTTGGTTAAAACAACTTTTGTTAGATATAGATGAATATAATCAATTATCTTTATGTTTAAACATAGATAATCAGAGTGCAATTTCTGTCATTAAAAATGAAAATTATCATAAACGTTGTAAACACATTGATATAAAGTATAAGTTTGTAAAAGAAAAATATGAAGAAAAGCTTATTGATTTAAAGTATATAAATACTAATGAGCAGTGTGCTGATATATTAACTAAACCTCTGTGTAAAACTAAATTTCAATATTTAAGATCAAAGTTAGGTATATGTAAACTGTAACAATATTATTGCATTGTAAATTCTTATGTTCAAGTATTGTTGAGAGTCATTGTAAACAAGTGTAAAACATAACTAATAATTGTAAGTTATTTAGAAATGTTCATAATTGTTTTCTATGTTATATTGAAAGTTATGTTCAGATATAAAACATTTATGTTAAAGTAAGTTGAGGACATATTACCTAATTTTAAAAGTAAAAAGGAAATTGTTTTTGTTTATTTGTTAAGAGAGAACGTTGCAATTTGGAGAGAGTGTTGAAGTAATTTGAAATTCCCGCGTTCTCCAGTAATGTCACTTTTGACGTTTAATTATTTTCCCTCCATTTTTGGCGTCTTTCTCTCTGCTCCGATTTTCTCTGCTGTAATGTCGTTATATTTTCAAAGTGATAAATAAAACAAAGTTTGTGTGCAAAATAACTGTTTTATTACAACACTTTAAAACGAAAGGACAACAAATACACTCATTCTGAACTATGAAAACTATACCCTTCAGTTTTGTAATTTAAAGATTTCAGCATGAGTACCTAGGTACACAAATAGTGCTAAAATTAGAAAATAATAAGTAGCTTAAACCGAAAAGTTGCGGAATGTGGACTACCTAGCGGATTTACCGGAGCTCCGGCTCGAAAAACAGGAGTAGGAACGGGATGGTTTTTAGTCAGTAAAATTCTGACACACCCTCTCGCCTCGCCAAAAAAGGGCACATTTATCACAAAATTAAAGATAAAATTCTTTTAAAAATTTAATCTACCATGAAACTTATGTAAGAAAGTCTTTCGTGGTACATAAAAATATAACAAAAATAAAATTAAACAATTATTGTTTCATTAACAAAATCAACACGAATCCTAAATCATCAACAATCATATTTGGTTTGCCTATAAATCTTCTGTAGCACCTATAAATGTAAGAAATTAAATTTTTAAAAGTATTATCGTAGAATTCAACAAATATTTCTTGTGCAAGTACAATATATTGCCGTTTAAATTAAAATAAAAATAACATCTTGGCTACTTATTACATTTATCACTACTAGGGTAAAATTATTAATAATAACCGACAAATGTGATTAATTTATCACTTTTACCTCGAGTTTCGGTAATTATTAATAATCATAGATAATTATTAATAATTTTCAATTATTCACTCTTACCGCAACATATACACTTTCAATTATTAATTCTTTAGTTGCTTGTATCATAATCTCACTTTTGCTATTCCAATTTACTTTTGACATTGGCAGAATAGTCGACATCGGGTCTAATTGCCATAAAAAAAACTTTATTGATTTCCAATCAATAAAGTTTTTTTTATAATTGAGGACAATTCTAATTGAGGACATATTTTTTTAGATAGGGTGACAAACGTATAGAATATTTGGGAATTGTAATAATAATTATAGAAATAAATTCGGGACTCCTACAACAAACCTTATGTAAATTGAGGTTCATAGTCCAGCAGCATACTGTCATAGGCTGGTGATGGTGATGACATTCTCTAAAACATGATTTGAACTTTGTACCTGCAAAAGAGCGCGACTATGACTCAAGTGCATTACATCGAGATATTCTGACGTCATATTATGACAGGGAACCGTTGAGGTCGGCACGTCGCCTTGCCGGCGCGAGATTACTCAACACCATGAGCTCTTGATACTGACACCTCATACAAAAATATTGGAGACATATTAACTATCTCATGTCGTTGGACATAGAGTCCCTATTGCAATAATCCACAATTTTGTATCTGGAATGTAACTCACTTTTCACTAGTAAGGTATGTTGTGAGACTGAAATTATATTCAAATAATTATATTAAATAAACAACAAGAATTTTAAAGTTTTCTATTATTTTTTAAGTTTTTATACATATATACATATAGTAGTAGGTAAAATTATGAGAAACTTTAAATAAAGATAATTATATTTGGAAACAATTTAACAATTTTTAACATAATTTACGTATGTATATAACAATAGGGATACTATTTTTTATACTAGGTAAATTATAATTCCCTTTAACCATTTTTAAATTGCGTAGAAGTCATTGAACTTAGGTTTGTTAAATTCCATGCTCATTATTTAGACACGTTACGGAAAACTACGCACGCACATCCGAAATGGATCAATTACCTACTACTATACTACTACGCTAGTTACTTTATTTAATAAAGCCATTGTTTATATTTAATATAAGGAAATATTAATTGCCTAGCTATGACAAAACTTGCAGTTTCTTTTCGACTATTTTCCTTATTATTTTCGGTTATTATAAGTGTTATAAGGGTTTAACTAATTTTAAAGTGTTAGTAGTTAGGTAATTGTAATTTGAAAACTGCTTTGGTGTTAACCTTTTTAAGGTTTGTTCGTTAGTGCATTGTATAGTTAGCTGTGTTAAACTTGTGATTGTTACTATTTTTATGAATCGGAAAATCGACTTAAATATTAATAGAAAATGAATTAACCGACTACGTTGATCAAATAGTTGTAAGCGGGATAAAGCTTGTCAAATGAATGAAGAATTTTTCACATTACTAATAAGAACCCATTTCCCCCAAACTCTCCTAAATTTTAAGGAACCCCTAAGCTAAGATGGGTGACATACAATGAAATTTTAGTTTTCATATAACATTACCTAACATTACTAGTACGGTAAGGGTTAAATTTAGATGCTACGTCACATTAAGTAACTTTTGTTGATAGTTGATTAAAACACCCATAAGTTCTTAGTAAGTACGTATCCATTACATAACGATTTCAATCAAAACAAAAGAATAAACCTAAATCAATAATAGCTTTCCAATAAAATTCCATCTCAAAATCTAAAACGGAAACGAGTTTCAAAAATATATTCACCGCCGCACAGACAAATACTAAAACATATTTCTAGACGGGTTTTTGGCAAGGCACCAACTTTTTTATATTTTGGATTGCGTAATGTATCATGAAAACATCCATTTTGGAAACAAATGGCCTATAAAGCGCTTTTTGATTCGGAAAAACAGATCCCCATTCTAATATTATGATCTATTCCTTCGTGGTACCTATGTAGTTTAAGCGTCTGATTTCTGGTCTAGAATTTAAATCTGGATCTAGACATAAATAAGTGCTTTAGGAATGATGCTATAGGCATGTGGTATTTCCATTCTGCTTTCATATATTTTGATGGTAACTCATCAGCGGTGTCCATAGTGCCCGGGTAATCTAATCTAACTATCCTGATAGTTTTTTTTTCTTTATTCACATAATTATGTACTAACTTACATGACTACTGATGGCTACTGGTATCTTTATTCTAATAGTCTGTCAATGCTAGCTTCTACCAGTATCTTTGCCTTCTTTACCGATTAAAAAATACCCTTTGTGGTATCCCCGACTATAATCTAACCCGGAGCTAAAGTAGGAGCAAGAACGGGGTGGTTTTTAGTCAGTAAGAGTGTAACACTCCCTCTCGCCTCGCTTAAGGCGGGAGAAGTCATTGAATGATTTTACCACTTCAAAAACAAAGCATTCAGCGAAAGTATTCAGAGAATTTGATATTTTGCGTAACTACGGAAGTAGTTACGCAAAATATCAAATTCTCTGGAATCAATTTAATAGCATATTTTAAAAAAAAGATTGATTACAGTATTTTAATATAACGAGTCTGACTTATTAATTGCACATAGATAATAAATAAACATACAAGATAATTACATACTCAATTCTCACACAAGAACAAATTAATATGCCATCAAATGCATGCGTATAATTGCAAACTTCAATTTGTGCAGTAACGAACATCATTGCTATTTTAAGACAATGCATCGTGGATAATGCACCTTACACGTGGTTGACACATAATAGATACATAATAATTATATCAAATATGTAGATGTATAGGTAAGAAGAATCATTAACATTCATGTGGTCATATACGTATTGTTTATGTGGATACTAATCCAATAGATTTGTTTGATTTGTTCGGTAATGTCACGCAATTTTATAAAGCCAAACTTAAATATCTAGGTGGTGTAAAAGATCCAATTCTCAGTTATAATATGAGATCTAGATGTAGAAGACTATCAAAATTAATGAGTACACTGCTGGACTATGGACCTCCTCTTTAAGCGGTTTTTTTAAGGGGGGAACATCAATCAATTACTTCTCCCGCCTTGGGCGAGGTGCGAGGAGTGTCAGACTCTTATTGACTCAAAAACCACCACGTTCTACCAGCCTCGGTAAACCCGCTAAGTAGACCGCACTGGCCTTTCCTCCTTGCTTAGCACTTGAGATGAATGGGAAGAGAGATCAGTAGCTTAAAAGGTTCAGGTTTATCAAATAATACTGGTACCGTAATACTAATACTAGATTTTACGTAGATTTTTCCTTGGTTTCTCCGACACCGACAAGTAGTAGTAGTCTATACTGTCACCACACATATCTTAGTTAGGTACCTACGTAAATAGACTGCGAACTTAGTTTCGGATTTTTTTTTCGTACATAAAAACCTTTTAACAATAACAAGCCCCAACAAAATAATAATTAGTGAAATCGGTTCGGCTGTTCATGAGATTTGCGGTTAGTGACACATATCGCGATTCATTTTTATATTCTACATGGAAGATGTCCTTAAACACAGAAAGCTGATAATATTGATTTCGGCCCCAGATATAAAAACGGGTCAATGATTAATATCCAATTGGTAACAGAAGAAATGGTATTTAAAAGGTTTTTGTGAACTGGTTTCTGGCGAATCATCGGAATGGACTCATGGTGAAATCGGTCATTGCCATCGACTTCTGGCCTTCGTGGAACGTCCTATTTAAGCTTTTTTTTATCTGTTGCCTATTATAGTATTGTACTCTTTGATTGTTTCGACTAGTGTACACGCTTTTTCTTGGAACCGATATATTTAATTGTAGGTAGTTAATGCCGTACTAAGTAGACAGCTTCTATTACACCGCTTATATATGTATATCTTTATATATATAATTCTTCTGTAAGTGTGTATGTCACTGAACTTCTCTTAAACGACTGGACCGATTTCGATGAAATTTTTTGTGTGTCTTCAAGGGGATCTGAGAATGGTTTAGATTCACAATTTTGTCCGCTGGACAAGGTTTTTTTAATTAATTTTTAATTTATTAGTAGTTGTTGATTTTGGAATGTTTTACATTGGATCCGACAGACGGCGCTACCATCGCAGTGTCAAATATTAATGACGTTAGATATTGTCATAACATTTGAATAATAATTTTCACCAAAAAGGTCCAGAATGTTTTAGCTTATTAAAAAAAAAGATTAAAATTTTCAAATTAAAGACGTGTAGACAGGACAACGTCTGTCGGGTCCGCTAGTGTAAGTATATATATCCAGGGGCGTTTGCCGTATCAACTATACGGGGCCCGCGGGCTATGGGGCCCCCAACGTCCATAACCAAAAAACCTAAACTTCTAATCTTCAAGTCTGGAGTGATCACCACTGTATTAATGACAAGAGACTTACTCTACTTATTTTTCCTGAGAAATACAACCCGGGGTTTTCAAGGTCCGAGTAAATAGGTACTTTCTATGTCTGTGCTCCATTTTTAGCCAAATCTTCGCTTCGCTGTCCTAGCAGAAAGCGGGTTGGTGGCCAAACACAGACTTACCAACGTAAAAACTCTCTATTACATGATACTCAGCACATAAATGATTAAAACTTAATGTTACAAACAACGTGTGCACTTCTGCCTATCCCTTCAATAATTAAAATAGCCCTTCTGTTAACAACATACAGTCCATTTTAACAAGACACGGAAGATGTCAACAGGGAATCCCTTGCCAAATGGATATGGTAATCATTATGATTACCACACCGCACAATAGATGCGGCTACTGACTTAACTTCCTAATGCGTGTTAAATTGAATAATAAAATATAATAACAACATTACTTTGTCAAGAGGCCCGTGATACATACATCAATGGCCCGTGGAAGTTCGACCGACAATGCTGGACTATGAGCAGCCTCTACAATAAGGGATTTCCTATATTCACCACATCTGACAGTTGCATTGGAGATAGCAGTTTCACACACATCAAAAGCATATTAAGTGGCCACTGCTGACTAAATGCTTCTACTCACACGGAGAAGGTTTGAGCATTAACCACTACACTTGCTCATTGCGGGTTGATATGGGTGATTTCAAACTTATAGTAGAAATTACAAACCCAGTTTTCCTTACGAAGTTTTCCTTAACCGTTTGTCAGTTTTGTCTAAATAATCTTAGAAACTACGTATAACTCGGAAAAAGTCACATACTTGCCGTTGGTAGGTTTAAAAATATCAAATTAAATAGTACCTATGTAATCTCTGTATTATGATTGTTATACATCTAAATAAGAAATATTAATTTTGCCAATGACCTCTTTCATAGATACAATTTTATTGCGCAATTTAATACTTTTTATCTGTGTAGTTTCCGTTCAAATTCGCTGTTACTATTATTGAGATAATAGAGCTAGTTACACTTACTATTTATAACATGATTATTCTAATTTTATAATGGCTGCTTCATTGGTCGAGAAGTCGCAAGTTGAACTGCCGAGTTATTGGTCTCATGTTAAGTCGAATTCAATTCACGAGTAGGACAAATTATAACGAATATTTTGTTTGGTTATCCGAAATATATATTAATAAAAAGTAGGAAAAGCAACAGCCAACTTGCATTGAACAAGCGTAGTAATTAATGTTCAAACCTTCTCCGTCTGAGAAGAGGACTTTGGTCTAGTGGCGTTGATGTGATGAGGTAGGAAAAGCTAGTCTGGTGAGTACCTCGTCAGACAGTTACGTGAGTAAGCCGATAACATAACAATTAATTTAGTAGGTATGTCTTACGAAAGATACAATAAAAGAATTTTAGATTTTGATTTCAGCCATGATCGTCCCACTGCAGGGCAAAGGCCTCCCTACCTTCCTTCCACTCCTCTCTATTTAAAGCTAATAATAAAATTATATTTAAAAATATTAAAATTTATCGTTACTCAACACAAGAGACATCGAGCTAGGCAATCATAATGACTCATAGCCACAGCGCCCTTTATTAATAGCAATCAACCATGTTTGGCCAATTTCTTTGTTACCGCATTACTAATACATCTCAACCTCTTAGTCACATTGCGTGCGCGCAGATCCGCGTACCATCATCACTCATTCAGAGGAATCAACTATGATGATTTAACCGCAGTATTACAAAAACTATGTACAAAAAGTCCCAAGTACTTGCGTTCAATGTACTGATATGATACGTTGTTCCAACCTGCGCTTGCGACGTCATTTGTTTTGTTACTTGCGAGTATGATGACGTTTTGTTTTATCGAGTTTTGTTAAGAAGGTACGTCATATATTTCACTTATAGAACTTTTTTAAATACTTTTTTTTTTGGTGAAAACACAAATCGGTTTTGATAATACTGGTGTTATTATTATTGGGGAAAGGTTATGTTCAGCAAACTTCAGCAGAGGCGAATGGTGCTTTTCCACCAGAGATGTGCTATGTAGCTATGTTGCGAATATGCGCCGCTGCAAAGTAGCTATACAAGAAAGATGCACAACTCGAATATGCGATGTATCGACAGTAAAGAAGCCATCCATAGCACGCATCTTTCCATATAAAAAATATAGCTTAGGTATTTGAGTCCATTTCCACCAGTACTAAACTAACTAACTAACAAACGCATCCACAGCAACGAAACAGCACATCCCTGGTGAAAAAGCACCGTAACGAAGTTCGAATCCTACGTCAAATATAAACGTGCCAATCTACGAAGTACATAAGAATATTAAAATCATAGGAATAAATAAAATACTCTTTAGGTCTATTTATTTTCGCTGTAAATCGTGAATGTCTTGACAGCCAGGCAGTTGAACACAATAAGCAGCACTATTAGATAATAATATGGACTCTACAATATTAGATACACCATTACGGTTATGTTCTATTAATTCACCATAATAACACCTTTTAAAGATAAACGTTCAATAATCGACCTTATTAACGAACCATACAATTGCTATTCAATTAAGTATAAAGTATGTCAGGATTGGTGGTATAGGTACATAAAATACTCATGCGATTTTAGCTCTAATAGTTATGTGATGTAAAGGGGAAGTTGGATTGGTTGTTGGTTAAAAATACTTGGACAGTTGTGCGTAAGGAAAACCGCTGTTTGAAATTTTATTAGGGTCAAGTAATCAGAATTATAGAAATATAAAAACAAGTGATACATATATTTTGTGTTAAACTATTTTAATGTGTAGGTATCATCATCGAGAGAGTGTACCAAATATCAGATCGATCTGTCATTAGGAAGGAATAATATGCTAATTACCCACAAAATTTTACCTGTAAGGGTTCGCTGGGTATGTACACAGGAATAAAACAGCAGGTTGAATAGTAATGCACTTAACTGCTCGGCGGCTAGACAGTGACTGAGCGGCTAGCGACTCGCTAGCCGCACTCCCCACCACTGAGCATTCCCACCAGCCAGCGTGCTACATTTATTATCTGTAATACACTACATATCTACCTTTTACAAAATTTGAAAAATTGAAAATATTATTCTAGGATGCTCATCAGAATCACAATACTACAATATTAACACTTAACAATAACAAGGTACAAAATCAGCCAAAAATCAGTTATTCTCTTTCACTTAATTCTTCATCTTCATTATTATGGTTCTCTAAATATTTATTTGGGCATACTTCCCATTTACCTTCGACCTTCTTCAAGTGTACTATATTCCTACGAAGTCGTTTCCCATTTTCATCATTTACTACTTCAACGTCATTGCCTTTTTTATTGAGTACCGTATGTGGCGCATCATTAAATGTAGCTGTTAACTTATTCTCCTTCACGGTGTTTTTTACATATACTTTTTCTCCGACTTCAATGTTTGATTCAGTTGCTTGTCTTTTTCTGTCTGCATATTCTTTGCCCTTTGTTTTCATTTCCACATCTCTGTCCTTTGTTTCTAGATCTACTTCTGCAAATTCAATATCTAACACAGAAGGTAGCTTGTCTCTGAATTTACGCCTGAAAAAAGTTCAGCAGGAGATTTACCGGTCACAGAATGAGGAGTGCTATTGTACATGGTCATATATTTAAGTAAATCTTCTTGCCAATTGGACCTTTGGCTTTGGCTTATTCGTAACCGTTTCAATATGTCCCTGTTTTGTCTTTCAACCTCCCCGTTTTGCTGTGGCCAATAAGGAATGCTATGGAACAACTGAATACCGAATTCTTTGCAAAAATCATCGAATTCTGTACTAATAAACTGTCGGCCGTTATCAGCAGTAATACTCACGGGTGTGCCTAATCGAGAAAATATCTCTTTCAGTATATTTATTGTGTGCGTTGAGTCAATAGTTTTTGTAATTTTTACCTCTTTATAACGACTATAATAATCTATAACGACTAAAAGGTAATGTCCAGTCGGTAAGGGTCCGAGATAATCTATGGCTATATCAATCCAGGGTTGTATTGGAAGCTCACGTCTGCGCATGGGATTCGGGGGATTAGGAGCAGAAACTAGAGTACAGCCCTTACAAGATCTGACATAATGTTCTGCGTCTCTATCGATTTTGGGCCACCATACTTTGGATCGTAGTCGTGTTTTCATAGCTACGATACCCGGATGACCTTCGTGAGCTGCATTTAAAACTTTCGACCTCAAAATAGACGGAATAACGATTTTATTCCCTCGCAAAAGTAAATTATCTTGAAAACAAAGCTCATGTTCGAAGATCTTGTAAGTGCTGACGCTTTGTTCCCAGTTATTATTATAGATTCCAATTCTAACTAATTTCAGTTCTGGATCCGCTTCACATGCTTGCGTCAGCTCACGCAAGGTGATTGCGGTAGGACGAGATTCATCAACAACTAGATTTAAATAGTTATCGTCATCGAAAGGTTCTGGAGACTGACTATTATCGACACACAATCGCGACAATGAATCCGCAATATTTTTCTTGCCCGGACTATAGACAATTTTAAAATTGTACGACTGTAGGCGGAGAACCCAACGTTCGATTCTCGCACATGGTTTAGAATCTGGCCCGAATATTACCTCCAGAGGCTTGTGGTCACTGATGAGTTCGAAACTATCCTTGCCAAACAAATACATATCAAAATGTTCTACTGCCCATACTAGAGCAAGAGCTTCTTTCTCAGTTTGACAATAACGTTTTTCGCGGTCTGAGAGGCTTTTGTTACCGAATGCAATTATTCGCGGCCCATTCTTACCATGCTGAACGAGTACAGCGCCTAACCCAACTGGACTAGCATCAGCGTATACTTGGGTGCGGTCTAGTGGATCATAGTATCCTAAGGTTTTAATTTGTGTCATAGCCCGTTTTAACCCTTCAAATGCGCGTGACTGTTTATCACCCCAATGAGAAGTAATATTAGTACCCTTGTTCAGTTTTAATCTTAAAAGTTCGCGTAAAGGTTCAGTCCATGTTGCTAAATTAGGGATCCATTTTCCTACATAATTTACCAGCCCTAAAAAGCTTTGTACCTCTTCAATGACACTAGGTACTCGAAAAGAGTCAATTGTTTTAATATACTTATCTAAGGGCTTTACTCCCTCACAAGACAGTCGATGCCCGAGGAATTCTATTTGTTTAACCCCGTAAACACACTTTTCATCATTTAAAGAGACATGATTATCTTTTAAAACCTGTAAAACTTGTTTTAACCTCGCCCCATGTTCAGCCACATTGCTACCGTAGACGACAATGTCATCTATAAAATTAACCACCCCAGTACAAGGCAAAAGTACTCTTTCTAAGTTCTTCTGAAAAAATTCAGGAGCGCAGGAAATACCGAACATGAGTCGCTTGTATCTAAACAGTCCCTGGCTACAAATGAATGTTGTGATGTATCTACAATTCTCACTCAACTCTAATTGATGAAATGAATTTTTTAGATCCAGTTTAGAAAATATTTTGGCATTTCTGAACTTTGGTATTAGCTGTTCCATAGTGGGCAAAGGATGTTTTTCTCTAATAATGGCTTGATTTGCTCGCCTCATGTCTACACAGATGCGAACATCTCCGTTACTTTTTAGAACGGGTACAAGGGGAGAGATCCAATCAGAAGGGCCATTTACGGGTTCTATGATATCTAAATCAAGTAGCTCCTGAATTTTTTTATTAATTTTAGCCTCCAAGGGTATTGGAACTCTTCGACAAGGTTGAGAGACCGGTTTGACAGACATATCTATAGGGATATGGATTTGGACATCTTTAAATTTAGGAAACCTACCATCGATTGCATTAACACCTATTCCTAGTTTCAGAACTCCGAGTCTAGTAGCAGTATCTTTTCCAAGTAAATTCCTTGTGCCGTCCTTTACAACATAAAAAGTTGCTTTGATGCCAGGCAATCCGTTATTAACCATTATGGTAGAATCAAATGCGCCGAGAACTGTTAGAGGGTTTTGACTTCCATAGGCCTTGAATGTCTTGTTCGGGTTTTTTACTTGATTTTCAACTAGAATTTTTTTGCTTTTTAGAGTTTGCCAAGTTACGTCACTAACTATATTATATTTACTACCAGAGTCAATTAACATGTCAATTAAGACATTCCCAAGAACACATTTAATAGTGTCGTCACCTTCAATTTGAAAAATGTAATCGACTTCATCAGATTTACTTTTTAACTTTTTATCAGGATGTATATACTGGTTTGACTTAGATGTATCATCATTTGATTTTCGTTTCTTTGCCCTAGTTCTGCACAGTTTTCGGAAATGTCCAATAAACCCGCACTTGAGACATTTTTTATCACGGGCTGGGCAAAACTTACTATCACTTGAATGAGTGCCACCACAACGGGAACAAGAATTAGAATTCGAACTCTTTTTACTCGTACGCGTCTCTACTCTATTTACTGACAGGTCTTTACTAGGTCCTGGCAAACCAAAGTTATTGAGTTGACGGTTTACTGTTTCCAAAGCGTTTGCCTCGAATATAATTTTGTCCAGTGTAACGTCATCACCGAGAGTCAGGATTGTTTTTCTTAATTTGGCTGACTCGCATTTTTCAGTGATTTGATCGATCATATGTTCATCAGGGGCAGTAAATTTGCATTTCGAACTTTGGTGTCGAAGCCTAACAAGAAACTTATCAAACTTCTCTCCGCTTTCTTGTTTAATGAGTCTAAACAAATGACGCTCATATACCCGACTTTGTTTGGGTGCAAAATACTCATTTAGTTTGTTGATGGCAACTGTAAAAATATCGTTGTCATCATCGGCAGTAGTTTCTAAATGTGCGCCAGGAATATTATAGTAAACTTCCTGCAGGGTTAAACCACCCATATGTAAGAGCACAGCTCTTTTTGCTTCTGGTGTGGTAACATTAGTAGCGATTAAGTACAACTCAAGCGCACGCTTCCACTTTTCCCACCGTAGTCCCACCGAAGCCGGGTCCCCATCACAGTCCAAGGACTCTAGTGGCGGTAGGTGTGACATATTTTTTTTTTTTTTTTGGACTACCTGCAACAAAGGATTAATATCCTTTTATAGGTACCGTTCCGATTTTCATCGAACTACCTCTAGATCTCCATGAATCGGCATTTGTCGACATAATTATACATGTTGGTTTTACCAATCATATAATAGATCTTTTAGGTACCGTTTGGTTGCCCAAACTACCTCTGATAACCACGTTTATGTTGACAGAACAGAAATCAAAATTAAACATATTTAGGTGTATACTATATAACAGTAAATAAGCTAAAAGTTCTCAAAAAGTTTGTCTAATGAATAATAATTTATTGTAACAATAGCTACTTTGAATAACACTGACATTCAAATCATTAAACGGTTTTGTTCCACCAACAACTATCGTGGTATATTTTCATGCAAGGTACATTGGTAAGTCAATAACGACTATTTAGGTACCAATCGAGTAACAAAATCAGCCTTATCTTGAAACATTCGTTTTGTGATCCAAAAGACAAATTACGGAAATTCATTGTTATTATTATTGAACCGAAATTATAGTTCTTTAATTGTGTATATAATTAATGTAGTCAAAAGGTTAATCAGAATGCTGGTTTCAATAAAATAATAGCATACGAAAGCTAAATAACCCAATCAATTCAATTATTGTGGCATAACTAAAATTTTATTTAAGTAGGTGTTAACAACCACTGGGAACACCAGACGCATCTAACCTAATATTATTTAATTATTAAGTATTACTCATATATTAAACCTCTTTTATGATTCCAAAAAGTAAATGAAGTAATTTAAAAATAATTGTTTAAAAATGGAACGTCGAGATTTTTTTAAAAAGAAATGGCGGAAAATTGTTTATTATACAAATTTTTCGATGACTAAGAATAAATTTGTATTTGCTGAATAGTTTTAAATTTAATTTTATCTTGAACTGACATAGGTTATTTTATTTCAATTATGACGTATGAATTTTATGTAACAAGATTCAATAACAGTATAAAGTTCATATTCATTCCTAGTTATATAAAGCTACAAGGAATATCTCAACGAATAAAAACTGATTAGTCACTGATTTACCTCTTAATTTGATATTTTTGGAATTTTTGTACATACCTTACGGTTTTGTAATCCTGGCAGGGTCGCCACTTGTAAGGGTTCGCTGGGTATGTACACAGGAATAAAACAGCAGGTTGAATAGTAATGCACTTAACTGCTCGGCGGCTAGACAGTGACTGAGCGGCTAGCGACTCGCTAGCCGCACTCCCCACCACTGAGCATTCCCACCAGCCAGCGTGCTACATTTATTATCTGTAATACACTACATTACCCAAATAAATTAACGATGCAAGCTAGATAAAACCGTTTAGTAAAATACACATTTTAACATTTTATTGAATAACCGAAGATTATTATTTGTGGTGCATAAGTGTTCCAAATTTGAAATCCAGGATCCTCCAAGCTAGGGAAAGGCTAGCTAGTCTTTGCTATAGATTGAACTTATACATCATGAGACCAAATACAGTCTCGTGTTGTTCTTATTTGGTAGTTGATAGCCACACTTGCGATAAGTCAATCAGCAAGCCAATCGAATTTATAAAAAGTCTTATCTACCTAACTAGCTACTGGCGCGCGGTTTCACCTATTTATAACCTTTAAGCATCCGCGATAATTGCACTATCCAACACAAAAATAATTATACAAATCAAACCAATAGTTTCTGCGATTAGCGCGTTCAAACCAACAAACCAACTCTTTAGTTTATTGTAGTTTACTTTATTAATAACTGATCTCAAAAATAAAATACAGGATCTATAATAGACTTATCAATCAAGTTTTAACCTTAGAAGAAAACATTATAGTCTAGCTGTAACCAATAAACAGACAGGTCAATTAAGGACAATAAATAGTAAGTCATTTGTATGTAATGTTCTCGGAAACCCCTGCGTTATTACTGAGTGTGAATGTGAGTTATGTTCTTAAGAACTGGATGCATGCTCTTGACACACTTACTGAGCCGAGGAACTTTGCAGGAATAGGGTAGACATGTTGGAAATAAATGTTGGATAATTTCTGTTGTACCCACTTACATATTATGTGCACTTTCTCTGCTATAACTCTGCATCTCATCGTTCTGCACCACCCAATGGTTGACTGTCAGAGAATGCCCATAGCAATAAGTCTACTAATGTCACTGTGTATATGCAATAAAGTTTTAAATAAATTATGCATAATATTATGCACCTCTATTTTCTTCTTCAGGGAACAAAATGTCAAATATAATATATCAACACAACAAATCACACTTTTAAAGGTGTGATACACTATTATAAATATAAAATTTGTTTATTTGGATGTTTGTGCGTCAACCACGCTGATACTAATGAGCGGATTTTGACAAAATTTGCTATACAGACAGAATTTAAGCTGCGACAGACAACCGAAATGCGAGAGAAGCCGCTAGTACCTAATGATTTAACGATCAAAGTAAATTTTACGTATTAATAATTTTACTCATAGCAAATAATAAAAGTAAACGTTAGTAATATTATTCAAACAGAAAGAAACATCAGTCGTTTAAAATGAATACTGTTTTGATTGTATCTCTTTGATTAAACACTTTATTATTCCTTGGCGATGTTAGAAATATTCCGTCTATCTTGTGTCTATTAGAATGTTATTTGAACCAACAAACTATTCGGTTATATTTTAGTGCTTTTTTATGCAAACGAGCAGACGACCACCTGATGGTAAGCGATCAGCGCCGCCCATGGACACCCGTCACATCAGAGGAATCACAGGTGTGTTGCCGGCCTTTTAAAAAGTATGCTCTTTTCTTGAATGTTTCAAGGTCGTATCGGTTTGGAAATACTGCCGATGACAGTGTTTAATTAGTAGTGATTCATCTTTTATCATACTGCACTACGGGATGGTATTACGTATCTAATATTCGTCTCCTTCTTCATAGATTTTGTTATCAAAATAGATGAACTACAATTCGTTGTCTATGAATTTCTAAAATTCATTCTGGTCATTCCTAACTATGTTGTAATTTGTAGAAAGAATTTAAAATCATTCTCATTTCTGAGAGATCATCCACATACAAAAACGCCGCTCAATTATTTTAAATTGAACTGAAATATTCCATTAAACTAACTCCCTAATTATTATCACATTCAGCCATCCATTACACTACAGATTAAGCAATTTGGAATTCTATTTAATATAAAATAGAGTACAAAATTGATATTGAAATGTAGTGTGTCAAATTCTGAGAATACAAGATGGTTGACTCATTTTTGGCGCGTAAAGTTTTTGATACTTTATCCTCAAAGGGTTTTGGGCCATGGTCACTATGGTCCAGTTATTCTGTGATAATTGTGATATATTTATTATGAATGGAATCTTTTGAATGAAGATGTCTTTTTTTCCTTATAATTTCTTAGTAAATAGGAAAGGTAAATAGGCTTGTGATAATTACATACTTAGCTAAAGACAAAGTTAACACTCTTGTGATGACTTTTTATGAGGATAAACCGGTAAACATGCACACAGATCACTTGATGCGCCCTTTTGCAGGTTATGTTAGGAATTTGAGGATTGTTGGGGATACACGGATACTAGTTAGGGGAGGGTGGTAATTGGGCCGGTAACCTCACTTACACGACGTGAAACAAAGCTTGCTTTGTTTCACGTCGGGTTTCTGTGAGGCCGTAATAGTGAAATATTTTTTTATGGAATAGGAAGCAAACGAGCTGACAGACAAACTTAATTGGATAATGTCTTATGAAGCTATCTTATACCTAAACCATAATGAAACATGTAGCCCTACACACCTACATGAACACAGTCATGTATATAGGATAAAAAAGTAAATACTTACACGTTACCTACATGAACAGTTGTTATATCATAAAGAAGTAAATACAAGTACTACCAATAATTACACCATAATATTTTTCCACATACTCAGTGATTGCCCATTACTGTTATGGCAGACTAAACGCTCCACTGAGATAAACACTAAAGAATCTATTAATCACTTCACTGAGCCTGGTAATGTGTCTAGAATTCTATCTGACTAGACACTAGACTTGCCTAGAGTACGTATTGGTATTTTGTAGTTATTTGTAAACATGTCATACATATTTGTCGATTGATTATGTATGTATAACTGATTTTGTATAGACTTTATACATGTTAAAATTCTATATCGAAAGGATAGATCTAAAACAAGATCTAGTCACAATCTTGATACATAATACCTAAAGAATTTTATTCTAAATTCTAAATATTTTTAATTTACTTTTTAAAGAAAACGTTCCCCCACACTAAGATTTTCACCTATGTCGTGGATGCGTTTTATAAATATACAACTTCGCATACACATCACACCCAGAGTCGAAATAACAATTTGTGGATCACACAGTGAGGTTACCGGAGGTCCAATTCCCTTCCCAATCCCCGATACCCCAACAAACCTTAAATTCCTAACCCCCAAAAGGCCGGCAACGCATTTGTAACGCCTCTGGTGTTTTAAGTGTCCATAGGCGGCGCCGATTGCTTACCAACAGGTGATACGTAAGCTCAGGTTCCATAAAAAAAAAATCACAAAGAGTTGCTTCGAGCTGCGAACGAACCCGCTATACGTTGCCTAGTCTCCGCACCAGTCAGGCCACCTATTCCAATCACCAATCATAGTCTTGATTTATTCTGAATACCTACTCATTAGTCCTACATTAGTTTTAAGTCTAGGAAGTGTTATTGCTTATTAAAGTCAATTTGAAATATTAATCCTTATCCTCCATAATTACACTTCTATATATTTCCTAATACATAAGCGACATGTTTTTGCTCCTCTACCAAACAAGTTTAGAAAAAAACATGTAAAAAATCTCGTTCTTATTAATTTGTCAATAATATTTAACATTTCTATGATAATTTTTAAAATAGCTATTATAATAAGCAAATGAAATGCGAGAAACCGGGTCTACTATATTTTGTTTTTATTTCTGTCGTGTCGATATACGATTTATGTGGATATACCTACCTAAATAGTCAAATAATGTGTTTGTTTTGTTCAAAAAGAAATAGATAAGAATAGAAAAATATTGTTACAATAAGAAAAACAGCTACAAAAACTGCAAGTGACTCGAAGTGCACTTCGAAAATTTTATTCGATTGTTTTTTTATTTATGGCATCGAGCTTTGGCTACCATCTCACCTGGTGGTAAGCGATGATGTGGCCCACAATGGAGCACGTCTGCTCTATAAGCAACATAATATATTATTCACTCAGGCCTAGCAGGCATCCAGGTTATACTCATCAGGAAACACAGACTCCGGTAAATAATTCCACTCCCTAGCAGTTCGCTGATTGAAACTGCATTGACATTGAAATTGGTTTAAAGAGAAAGCGCCTTGATCATCAATTGATTAATCAGCCTCCCTATTCCAAAAATCACCTACATAGGTATCCCTCGTCCATATACGAGTATCTACATAATATTTATATTGAATTACTACGACATAGTTGACACTTAAAGAAAAACCCAGTGCCGGATTAGCCATATAGTAGGAGCATAATATGTACAAATTTAGGAAGTAATGACATTGTTATAGAACTATTATTGGAACTTGAGACGGGATATTTACCATGTTTATTTATGTCGATGAGTTTCCGATATTTCGGCACTGTTGCAAGCGCCATGATCACGGACACAAGATGGTAAATATCCCGTCTCAAGTTCTAATAACAATAATAGTTAGTGACCATGTCAGTTTAAAAACTTATATTGTTCTAGAACTTGAGACGGGCCTTATTGTAAACGTGCTGTTTTATTTACATCCTAAATTTCAATAGGCAATAATAAAATAACTCACCGGCCCCCTGTTCACAATTGCTACGGGCCCCGCGTCGGTTTTATCCGGCACTGGAAAACACCACAACAAACATCATTATTATTTAATAAAATAAGCTTCAAAACAGTTTGGTATTCGTACCCCATAGTTTACGAGTTAACCGTATTATAATGTGAGGTAGTGAAGTGAAATATTATGATAATTCTGTGCTACAAGACAAGACTACAACCTATCATTAGAGCGGCCATATAATTTCGTATCACTGAGCTTGTACAATCACTGACAAACGCTGAATAGTTTAGTAAGTATTCGTAGGTTATTTTGTTTCCCAAGCGTACGGCGCGAAATATTCATCTATTACTTAACGAGTTCCAGGTAGCTCCTCAATTTAAACGTTTAGATTGAGGAGTCACTTTTGCATTAATATATCTATTTATATATCTTGCTGCAAAATTAGCTACCTTGCTGCTAAATAATGGTAAAATCAGATTTAAAAAATTGGATGTGGCTCCTCAATCCTTACGGACATCGTCGCGTTCCGTGTGCACTTCATAGAGCCATCAGACCACTACAGATGGGACCTAGTAGGACTGATGCCCGACTGAGAGCTGCGGACTACCTAGCAGGTTTACTGAGGCTTGGGCTTATAGAGCAGGAGTAGGAATGGCTTTTACTCAAGTACTGCACTCGTATGCATTTTAATAACACGACCACGTCTATGATGATGATGACCGAAGGTGATGAATATTTTAATAATTAATTTCAATATTAATTAAAGCATCCGCAAGTAATGAGATCATGCTGTATTACCCAGGTACCTATATTTTTTGCAGATTAAGCAGAATCTTAAAGGGATGACCAGGTAAATAAATAAAATAATTACATGACTGTGTTTTCCTTTATTTTTTACTATTGACATCCTAGTACCTAAGGATTGCGTCAACTGCCTTATTAAGTTAGTCGACTGATTAGAATGACGTCTTTGATTCGATCACCAGGTTAGGTGCTGGTAAAATGTTACCAATTGGGTTTTACGATTTAGGAAGTCTCGTCGGTTAAGTACGTACCTACCTATATTAGCTAGTCATTTAAATTCTTAGTTGTATTATTGTAGAGATAGTTACTTCCTTCATAGAATATTTTGCCAAGTTCCGAATTCAATAGGGTAGATGACTAATTTTTCTTTTAATGTCCGTCTTGTCATATTTTAAAACATTAGACACGTATTCATTTTCATTTACTTTTTTTTATTTTATTACGGAAACAAAATAAATACTTTCGAAAGTAGGTATATATCGATTATATCGATTTGAAATATAGCGTGACGTCACTTCTAGGTACATTTTAAACGTAGAAATCGACACCAGCAATTTATACTACGCTAACTCAAAAAGCGTACTTTACAGTAGAGGCGTTTAAAGGGAAAAACGTGATAACTTTTACATTAATTAAGATACTTTTTTGAAATTTGGTATGCTTAATATTTAATTTATTCATTGTAATATCTCATATTTATATTTCCTTAATTATTTCTATTTTTTGATTTAGCGCAAGTTAGCCGTATATAAACGTAAATCATCAAAAAAAATTACATCTTATACACGTCTAACTAATGTTAGCGTAGTGTAGTACGAGAGGTCGTAGTGCATGATCAATCATCTGATGCATATTTCAATATTTTATAAAGAACATGTACTTACTTACAAAAAGAATAGTCAACGTACCATTAATAAACTAATTAATACGTTACCACATAAGTATTTACTATGTAAAAGTCGCTAAGTAGTTCATTTTACAAACGAACAAGTATACACACGAACGCACTAAACTACGCTAACTATGAGTTAGTGCAGTGTTGCACGGACTTTGACCAAAGTGATCCCCGCGCACACTCCGCTAATAATAGTTGGCGTAATATAAATCGAGTGATTTCAAAAAGTACCTTTACATAGCGTTTTATAAGATTTGTAACTTTCTAATTTTTGCATATTTCTTCTCAATTTTTTTATGACGTATGTAAACACACATTTTAAGCAACTTGACATAAAAAAGTTTTTTCCAAATTTCGAGTTAGCGTAGTATAAATTGCTGGTGTCGAAATTACGTATTTGCTCCCACTCCTACCTAAACTTTAATTCGTTTCTTCTAAGTATTGTTATCTTCTATGACAAAAAAAAACGTTCTAATATTTTGTCGTTACCTAACTGACGGATTAAACAGATTTTCAATTTTCGAACCCCTTCATCATCCATATTCTTCCATACTAAAAACTTTCAAATGTTAATTTTACAAAAAAAAAATATGTTAATCGAAAAATCAGCCCTTAAACAAACCACTTTTGTGTGTAACTGTAATCCGATAGCATGGGTTACAAGAAGCGCGCTTGCATACTAAATGCTAATGTTTATATAATAACCCTCTTATATACCTCCTGTCCCGTTTACATACATTTTCTATCATTCTTCAGAACCATCCAGAAATATGGACGCTCACATTTTAGTACCAACTTTGGCTGTATTTATTTTTTTAGTAAAATATGTTTATAGTAATGATTTTGATCTCGATGTAATTTCATCTTTTGTGACTTTAGATGAGAGGCCTGTTTCTCTACTTATACCGTTTGTGTGTTGGAAACAACGTAAGTATTGATAATGTGCTGTAGTTATTAGAGAGAGAGGGATTTAGCCCAGTCAAGATAAACATATGATCTTGAAATAGTTCGCATAGAGGTGAAAATTGGCATAGACGTTTATATCTTATTATCATTATAAACAAAATGGTACCTATATAACATTTTTTCTTATGATTTACCAAAAGGTTCTGGTTTATTAAAGAGCCTCACTGCTCGGTTTTTGTTTTATATGTAGTCAGCTCTTATTCTACCTACGCCAGGAAAAAGTAGGGTTAGTATTAGAACATTCATAGCCTAAAGGCGTTATACAAGAAGAAAAACGTGGTAGTTTCACCTTGTGTAACGTTAATCAGACAAGTTAATTACGCTTTATAGATAGTATATTGCGCCGCGTATTTAGTTTTGATTATAATCAATTTATAATTATGAATTAGAATCAATGCGCGATTTCGTGCCGTTGGCATTCGCACCAAAAGCATAATTAATATGTTTAGGTCCTAAAGTTTATAATAAAATACCTAAATCCATACAAGAGTTAAATTTAAATTTGTTGTTATACAAGAAATGTTATTATAGCTTAGAAGATTTTTTAAATGATAAACTAGATTTTTAATAATTGATATTTTTTTATAATTTTGTAATATAATTTAATAATATAATAATTTTTATTAATTTCTAACTTTTGTTGCTTGTGATTACTTATTATTGGAATATCTTACATTGTTTTTGTTTAAGTTTAATAATTTTATATAATTCTTTGAATGCTTAAGAATTAAAATTATAAATATTTGTACGCCTAGACGGCATAACATGTAGCTCATATACCTATTCTACCACCATTGCATGTATTCCCTATGTGTAATATCACTCATGTTAATGCAAATAAACATATCTTTATCTTTACCATGTCATGACATGTCATCTCAGCAACCGTGTCAACAACGAGTTCAACTACGTCCCCTACAGCTAACCGAACTATTGGATCAAGGATATTATGACCTTGTCATCATTACTTACGACTACAGCCAATCCGAGATGGCAGCGTATCGTATTCAGGAACAATAGCAATCCTTCACATATACAGGGCGTCCCTGAACTCAACGTCCATATGGCACCAGATAATTTTTATATTTTTCTGATAACAGTTGGAACCACGTCGATCATCTCGTGCTATTTAGGCGTCGACTTCAGGGACACACTGTATAATAATACAAAACGTAGCAATTTTACTCTCAAAGAAAGCTCTATCAGACCCGATATTTTCTATCAGCGGAACAATGTATTTACGTACTGTAGTTTCTATCTATGTGTTTTTTCTTATGCAGATGCTCTCAAATCCTTGGCAAAGCGCATGTGTGAGGTGGGTGTTAGCACCGCCACCTCACTGCAGTATAACAGAACTGAGTATGACTTGCAGTACGTCTTGATTATTGCTGACCTGTCCTGTGAAGGGACTGACAGGTTTTTGGTGAAAGTAAGTACGAGTAACTACAAACTTTATAGTTAGCTAGAAAAATTGTGAATGAATAATACATTATTGGGGTGTAGATATTGATTTATCTAATGATTTTATGATTTTTTCCAAAATATAATATTTTTTTCTAAAATAAAAGTAGCATAAGTTTTTCCTTAGTACATTAGCTACCTGCCAATAAAAGTTCCGTCAAAATCGGTCCAGCCATTTCAGATATTAGCGGGAACAGACGTCTGTTTGTTCGATACAAACACCAATATTCATATGCATGTAGTTAAAAGTGGTTTTTTTCAAAATTATAAACAGGCACTCTAATTTAATTTATTAGTCTAGGTTTAAGAAAAATATATTCTCTTAGTAGAAATTGCGTTGCATTTGGATTGTAGGCCAGCAAAGAAGGTTATTTCAAAGCCCCATATCGCTGGTTGCTGCTAAACTATGAGGACGATGACACAGCTCTCCTTCATGCTGATATCCTGGTCGATAGCGACGTGGTGCTGGTGAACAAGATCCACGGCCAGGAGTACTGGTTTGTGGAAGGTAAGTAGAGACATAAAAAGGGTAATGTTATACTAGTACAGTTTACCTATGTTATAATATTATAACTACAGTCAGTATACTATAAGTTTTGACAAAAGATACCTAAGTATAGTTTGTCTCCCAAGTACCTATAACATTTTGTTGCGGACTATACCTAGCGGGTTTACCGGGGCTTCCGCTTGAAGAGCAGTTTCTAAGTAGGAACGGGGCGGTTTTTAGTCAGTAAGAGTCTGACACTCGCTTTCGCTTCACCAAAGACGGGCAAAGTTATTGGATGATTTTTCGCCCACAAGAACACAACATTTTGGACTCAATGTAATTAACCAAAAAAAAAAACATTTACGTATTTTATCGTTTTGACTCGCATGCATCGGTTATTGCGCATACTGGCCGTGATTATTACGGGCCCCTGACGCGGCTTGAAACCAGTCGACTAACCTCGTCAAGAAACCCGTGCCCGTGTCAAGAATGAACCGAAGATGCAATTTAATTAATTTGTGACTTCTCTCTGAATACGTACAAAAATTACAGTACCAACTATAAATAAAGTCTTAATTAAGTATCCAAAGGGTCCATTATCCTTGATATTTCTTTGGAACAAATATGTGACTTTAGTGTGACATTCAAAGTAAATAGAATGTACTGCGACTAATTGTAATAAGAGGTGTTATTTTGATAAATAAAAAACACATTAATAAGCAAAAAATATTTAATTATATTGACAGTAGGTAGGTTATTACCTTATTTTTTATTATTATCTTAATATTGTTTTTGTGACTGTTTGTTTATATTTGTTACATTAATTATAAAACGACAAAGCCTGGTAGAAAAAAAATGTAGATTAAGATTTTCAAATATAGATAGCCTAGAAAAACTAATTAAAGAAAGTCACAGTTTTCTAATACCAAGTCCATGGAAATATGGATAGATATGGAAAAATGGAAAGAAATTCAGAAAGAGCCATTATTTAGGTATTTCATTTTTCAAAAAAGGTAATAAACAATAGGTACCCATTAACTTTTATCTAAATTAAATATTGCATTTATTTTTATTTTTTTATAAACGTTGCCTCAGTAGGATTTTCTCCTGCATCGTCGGAGTGTTTACAAACATACAAGATCACATACACTTCACACCCAGACCCGAAACAATTCGTGGATCACACAAAGAGTTGCTCCGTTTGAGAATCGAACCCGCTTGCTCGGCACCCGGCCCAACTGAGCACCTAAAATGAACAGCTATGTAGTAGAAATTAGAGATCGTAGGTAACATTAATTTACTTTATAATGTAACTACAATCACTGGATATATATATAGTTATAATCATTATTGAATACTGCACAAAAGAAAACCAACAAAAAAACATATCCTGCAATAAACATGTCTTTTTAGTCCTTGTTGAAAAACGCAATAACTTGGCAACGATTCCAAGGTTGCTTTTTATACTAAATACAAAATACAAAATATTCAGCGTCTGAGGTCAACATGGATTATTCGAAACACGTATAAATTATTCGAGTTCAAATTGGATGTAACCTTTACATGTGATGCTGTCGGCAATACCTTCTAAATAGATTAATAGCGTAGTAGAGAGGCGCAAACGCAGGTATCAAAAGTTTTTAGTCAGTAAGAGTCTCACATTCCGTCTCGCCTCGCCCCAGGTGGGAGAAGGCACTGGATGATTTTCCCTCTCAAAAAAAGGTATCAAAAATGAAACAATTTTTCTGAATGTATTGACCCAGCTTGTAACAATAAACTACTGGATTGCTTCCAACAGACGTACTCAGAAACAATTAATGATTACTAATACTATTTCTTAGTAACGATTTTGTATCGAAAATAATTGCTATGTCGGGTTAAGTACCTAACCATTAATTGACTCTGACGGCGGTTATATCCACATTAGAACATCAATTTTTTATGTGTGAGAGAGCCATGCTTTAGTACGAATAGGGTGGCTCCACCGGAGTGATACCACGGCCTCACAGAAAACCAACGAGAAACTTGCGTTGTGTTGTTGTTAGTGAGGTTCCTGGAGGCCCAATGACCCCCTTCTCAAACTCCCTAATCCCCTATAATCCTCAAACTCTTATTTTTTTAATGGAAAATGAGTGCCACGTTTAATTCAAACTGCAACACTACAAACGTAATAAATAAAAGGAGTCCGTGGCCTTATAATAAGTTTTTATGACCGTTTATAGCCTATATTGTATATGCTAGTCATGTCATACTCTCACGTAGTTATAAGTCTAGATCAAATAATAGATTGTTTAATCTGATCCTACATTAAACGCTAGTTGAATACTAACATCTTAACTACTTCCTAGTTCTTAGACTAAATTAATGGTAAATTCAGGTTTATTTTGTTTGTTTAGATGAAACAATTCTTTTTATCTTATAAGTGCCATTTTCAAAAGCGCCATATAACACCAATACTTCTTTGTTCCACACAGACAAGGCTCACATCGTACGAATCGCTCGCATCGTACGCACTTCCTATGACTTCATCGGTACGCATTGCATGTAGGCATTGCCGACGAACGGCCCGTACGATGCGGATCAGTGGACGCAGTTGTATGAGTTTCTATACAAGACAAACAAATCCGTTGCGTGCGATGCGTACGATGCGGGCCTGTGAACGCTTACCTTAATGAGACAGTCACAGTCACTTTATGAAACCTTTTTTCTGTTACAGCTTACAAAATATCAGAAAACTCGGAAATAATTCACACAAAGAGATTAATATGGAGAAGAAATAACACTAAATTGGACAAAAATATCACTTTTATGGATCAAATTAACGCATCGGATACTCAAAATACTACCTCACCTGTTATATATCAATATAACGATATTAAACATAACAGGTTAGGTGTTCCAACGAATACTAATATGTTAAAAGTAACTGTTACAAAATATGGGCGGATGGAAGACTACCGAAGTTCCAATGTCCTATCTTCAAGGAGGTATGATTTGAGAGGACATACGCTGACGATGGTGAATGTGATCACGGATAGCAATGAAACGAGGCTACATATGAATGATAGATTGTAAGTACCTTCAAAGACACACATAGAATTATGACATGCTTTTAATCTCAGAAGTTTGAGTGGTTTTCCACCAGCGATGTGCTATGCTACGTGGCTGTGGATGTGTTTGACTTCCATCAATCATATTCCTTGGTACACATACTTTAGCCCTGGTGGAAACGGATCGATCAACTAATCTATGTTTTTATATATGGAAAGATGCGTGCTATGGATGGCTAGCCTACTTGAGCTGAACCTGTGCATCTTCCTCGCACAGCTACTTTGCAGCGGCGCATCTTCATAGCACGGCTACATAGCATGAGGATTTGTGGAAACGCTCACATAGTTTCATAGCTTAGCTATTACATCTTCATAGCATAGCTCCATAACACAACTCTGGCCGAGAAGCACCCTTACCTACTTTACCCGGACACCGAACCTGAAAGATACGCCTTCCTTAGCTGTTACGCTTGCAGCCTCACGAGTAACTAGGTAGTCATTGCATTTATATTATGTTAAAATTGAGTAAGTATTGAAATAGGAAAAATTCTAAACTTCTTTACCGATTCGTCAATGGAACTCGGCAATCATGCTAAAGATGGTAAGTTAATACTTGATCAGACAACATAGCGGCATAATAATATCATTAACCTACATACATATTTTTTGTTGTGATTTTTTTCTTCCGTGTACCGATCGAATTTAAATTAGATAACTTAATTAAGTTCCCATTTTAATTACCCAGTGACAGACCTACAATAACTTATTTGCCCTCTAAATAGAGGTCGATATGTGATTTCCATGTGAACTCGCTACTGTTATCAAAACAAACAAAATAACACGGAAAATATATATTTACATAATCATAAGCAATGATATAAAAATAAGTCGGGATTTCCTTCCTGACGCTATAACTCCAGAACGCACGAACTCTGGCTCTGTGAAATTTAAAGATAATGCAGGAAAAAATCAAGAGAAAAGCAGGGAAACAGGGAAAATCATTGGTGGCAAAACGGAGTTCGCCGGGTTTGCTAGTATTCATTAAAAAATACTATGTATTATTTATTAATTCAATTATTATGCTAAATAGTTCTATAATAAATGTGTATTTGTGACATTTTATAACAACTTATTTAATGTCGGTATATGCGGTTTTTGATAATATAATAATGTATTTACATAAAAATGCATTATTAAATATAATGTGTAATTTATTTTATTTTTTGACAAATATGAATGCATTCACGTGTTATCTATACATGTGTCATATATGCTTTTAATAATCTCTTCAAACTCGTTTTATTTCATAGGTACGCATATGAATTACCATTTTCTTATGTTTGTGGAAAATTTTAAATCAATAGAATTTGTTATGTAACATCGATTTTCGGTGGAAAATATAAGCTGCCGTCAACTTAACGAGTTACTGAGGCTCCGGCTTGAAGCAGGAGAAGGTTTTAGTCAATAAGAGTTCTGACACCCCTCTCCCCTTCTTTTGTCCCCTCAAAAAAATAGTATGGAGAATATAACAAACCCTTTGATGTAGAGGAGGCTCATACTCCAGCCGTGGAATTAAACTAGCTGTTGATGATGATGATGTCATTTAAAATGTTATGCTCCACCCTCACCCAAGAGGCAATCTACACTTTTTAATATCTAAAGCTGAAGAGTTTGTTTGTTTATGTTAATCTCAGGAACTACTCGTTTAATTTGAAAAAATATTTTTGTCTTGGATAGTCCACTTATCGAGGAAAGCTATAACACATCACGTTACAATCAATAAGAACCAAGAATTGCGAGTGAAATCGGGGGATTAGCTAGTTAATACTATAAACTACTCCATAGTTTATAAGCAACATGTTCTTACTTTCAAAGCTCATGTTCAAAGAACATAAATATGCTAATGGACCACACATTTACTTAAAACGCAGTTATTATTATAATATTATTATACCGAATGCTATTTATGAGTATCCTTCGCCTACATAAGTAAGTACATACTTGCATTTCTAGTTTTGTTGACATCCTTGTTCAAATTCCTATTAGATGTGAGATATAGAATGTAAGATATATATAACATGGGAGCTGCGGACTACCTAGCGGGTTTACCGGGGCTCCGGCTCGATACTCTCTCGTGCCTCGCCCAGGGCGGGAGAAGTCATAGGATGATATCCTCCCTTAAAAAAAAGATATACATAACGAGGTTCCTGCCTAATTAAGTACCTATTATTTGTTAAGAATGAGGAAGATAGTTTTAGTTCAAGGTTTTCAACTCGACTTTTCTATTCTAAAACTCTCGGATGTATCGATAGTAGGAAAACTATCTATAGCTGGCATCAATAGTACGCATCTTTCCATATACAAAACATATCTTAGTTGAACCCGTTTCCACCAATGCTAAACTATGTTTACTAATGAAGATGATTGGTGGAAACCAAACGCAACCACAGCGACGTAGCATACCACATCTTTTTTGGAAGAGCATCCTGACTACTTACATTTTTACATGTGAACTTTCAAGTTCTCCTTCTGAAATTCTCCTACTTACAAAATACAAAACTGTGCATGTAAAAATGATTGAATGAAGTTCATTTACTAAGTAAGTACCTACTTACTGCAATAATGTATATTTTCTAAACAAAATACTTTCTGCCTTAGATATTTACACCAGGACTGCATAACAAAGATGTCATATGCCGTGGTGAGCATATGCTTCCACATGCTGAACGCGACCGAGAGACTCCTGTTCACACATACTTGGGGGTACAAGGATAAGAACGGACAATGGCAGGGAATCGTCGACCATTTGCTGAAGAAGGATGCTGATTTAGGTATGTCCTAAGTTTTTGATTAGGATCCGGAGCTGCGGACTACCTAGCGGGTTTACCGGGACTCCGGCTCGAGAAGCAGGAGTAGGAACGGGGTGGTTTTTAGTCAGTAAGAGTCTGACACTCCTTCTCGCCTCGCCCAGGGCGGGAGAAGTCATTGGATGACTTTCCCCCTCAAAAAAAAAAATCCGCCAACCCTGAAGACACGGCGGTGCTCAGCCCACGCAGGGCACACCGCCATCGTATGTTCTAACGTGTCCTCTGGGCTATCCTCGCAGTGATGACACCCTTTTACTCCCGCCCAATCAGAAACAGGAACCTACCGAAACTCCGATGTCCGGTAAGGTAGGTGAGGACGCCGTGCCGCCTCTCAAGCCACTCCTTAAACTTACCGCTGCAATGACAGCGAGCTCATATTTGCGGCGTTTGGGAGCGTTCCGTTTATACTCTGTAGGTATAGGTACCGTACATCGAAAACCGAAATCTAAAAAAATTCTAGCAATATCTAATCATAATTTGATCGCCTGTCTAAACAAGATTCGTTAACTTAATTTACACACTTTTCGCATTGGAGCAAGCATTCTCCACCGTTCATTGACCTTGTGTGAAATTGTTAATATGAACTAGTTTAAGTTGAATAAGTAGGTATTTAGATCCACACCAATTTCCTGTCAGATTAATCACTATAAGTGACTGAATAAATTATAATTCTAACTGTATAAGTATAAAATATTATTTTAAACTAGTTACTATAAGTTTGGTGTCAATCTTTTTGGCACTAATTTTACTAGTAATTACAGTTAAAGAATCTTGTTTTGATGAAAAAGTAGAGTACAGAGTAACTAATGCTCGGTTGTCCTTTATGGTTTAAGTAAGTAAATAAGTAAGTTTACTTAATCTAAATATTGGATGTCTGTCTAAATATTAGATTTTACAGCTCAACTGAACGGTTTTCTACCCCAAGGTCCACTCAAAGCAAGCGGGTGTAGCGGGTTCGAGTCCAGAACAAAATAACTCTGTGTGATCCACAAATTGTTGTTTCGGGTCTGGGTGTCATGTGCATGTGAAATTGTATGTTTGTAAACGCACCCACGACACAGGAGAAAATCTCAGTGTGGGGCAAGGTTTAAAAAAAAATACTTACAAGATCAAGCACCATCGTTTTCCCAGGAACCTTAACAATCTTCACGCAAGAGAGAATGGACGTGGTGGACTACATAGCCATGGTTGGCACGACTGCCGTGCGCTTCGTGTTCAGGGAGCCCCCCCTCTCCTACATCTCCAATATCTTCACTCTGCCCTTCTCCGGTACCGTCTGGTTGGCCATCTTCATCTGTGTGCTGGGATGCTCCATATTCTTGTACATTGCTTCTAAGTGGGAAGCCAGCATGGGTATGGTAAGCTGATTCTGATTTTTGTATATTTGTATGAGGTATTCCTCCAAGCGCAACTGTTTTGAAGCGCACCTAACTAAGCGCACCTATATTATGTATTCCTCCAAGCGCACCTGTTAGTAGCGCTTCAAGGAACTATTAAAAAAATATTGTTTCTTTATTCCTCGAAGCGAACGTATAAAATTTTTATATGTAGTGATGGGGCACCTTCTATTAAGTAGGTACATGGAATTCGTTGTATGATTGCGCCCCATTATTCAATCATCTCATCTCCCGCGTCAGCGACCGTGACCGGGGTAGCGGTGGCGGTAGCATTGGCAGCGGCAGGACGCTTTGGCGCCTGCATTTTGCTCCTTCTTGGTGGGAGGAGTACACTTCCTCCCAGCCATGAAATGGTTCGCTGGGCGACCACTGGCAGCGCACACAGCACAGTGCGGCGTGGTGGCGTCACAGGACGCGGCCAAGTGCCCCGACTTGCCGCAACGGTAGCAGGTGTCTGCCCTCTCCGCGCTGGACGGACACATGTATCGGGTGTGGCCAGTGCCGAAGCACTTGAAGCAGCGCAGAGGTTGCTCCTCAAGTGCTCGGACCACAGCTGAGCTGAACCCGACCAGCAGCCGTCCTTTGGTTCTGTTCAGGACGGCCTTGGCTGCGGTGACTGGGCAGTCCACACGGGTCATGCCCAGGCCGCGGCGGCCAGTCCAGATGGGCCGACCATGCACCGCCTCGACGGAGCAGCCTCCTGCTGCTGCAATGGCCGCAACCACTTCGTTCATGGAAACTGAATCATCGAGATCCACAACCTCCAGTGTCGCGGACTTGACTGGTCTGGCGACCTTTGCCACGTCCGCGATGCCCTCTCGCAGCTTAGCCGCGAAGAGGTCCGCATTTTGCGAACCCGCGGCCCCGGGGAACTCGAATAATCGAGCGCCGGTTTGGGTACGGCGACACTTGATGGGGCCGATGCCCAATTGAATGGGGTCAGCGAAGCTACGAGCCCGCGTCAGCACCGACTCGTATGTTTCACCCCTTTCGGCGGCCTCTGGAGTGATGGTCACCGTCACCGCCGCCGACCTGGGAGCCGCTAGCTTAACAACCTTGTTTAAGGGAGCGGCAGGAGCCCTATTGGCTGCAGGAGCAGCCGGGGTGATTTTCGGGACCGTCTTCTTCTTTTTCCCTCTCTTCACCACCTCCGTCCACGTCTCGGTGGGAGGGGTGGCGGAAGGTTCCCCCGCGTCGTCCGGCTGGCTCAGAGGAGCTGCTTGGACGGTTCCAAGCTCGACTTGTGCATCTGCACATGTGCTGGGCGCAAGTGGAGCTGCCACCTGGGACTTTTTTCCCTTCCCTTTGCCCTTAGAGGGCTTTGGGGCCTGGGGTTGCCCGCTGGTGGAAGGGACCGTTGCCGGTGCCGGCATCGCGACTGGCGCTCTGTCCGCCGCGAGTGGAGGACGGATGCGCTTTTCCGGCAACAGCCGATCCTCTATACCTGCAAGGCAGGCTCTGGTGAAGGCTCTCTCCTCCTGAGTGACCTTGCGGATGATGTCCTCAAGGTCGGAGGAGGAGCCTGTTGCTGCTGAGGTTTTGGGGGCAGGAGCCGTGGCTTCAGCCAGCTTTTTATGCAGCTGGCTTACCTCAGCCTGCAGGCGATCCACCCGCGCCTGCAGCTGCCGCGACTCGTCCGTGGCCGTGCGCTGCACCAGTTCCGCAATAATGCCGTGCAAGCTGGCTGCACGGCATTTAAGGGCCTTTTGAAAGGTTCCCTTGAGGTTGGAGGACTTGGAGGCCACCTCCAAAATCTCCTCCTTGTCCTCCAGCGCCATTTGCGCTAGCTCGGCCACTGAGTGGTCTGCGTACAGGACGTTGGAGGCCCCGTAGCCGGCCCTGGACCGTGCGGCACCGGTTGCGCGCTCCTTGGCGGCGACCTTTTCTTCTAGGTCCTTTTGAACCTCCACCCGCTTTGCTTGCGCCAGAGACGCCCTCAATTGGCGTTGAGCCTCATCAAGTCCCACATCGTGGGAACTTGATTTCGCCTTCACCTTTTTATTCCTACCAAGAACTGATTCCGAAGAATCGTCGGATTCTTGCCTCAGGTAGGCCCGCTTTAGGTACCGACTGGTACTGGCGACCGCCTCGGTCACGGACTCGCAGTCCGACGAGTCGTCCGCCCGACAAAACAAACTAGCCGCAGATGGTGCGCGGCTAGTTTCCGACACAGAGATGTCGTCAGGTTGGCCCTGAAAAGGGCCGTTGGGTTGGCCCTGAGAAGGGCCGTTGGGTTCGCCCTGAGAAGGGCGTTTTGATTGGAAGCGCCCGGAGGCGTCCCGCAAAGGCTTCGATGGCATCGAAGAAAAGTCTTGTTCGTACTCAACCGCAATGAAGGAAAGTGTACGAAAGCACAGCGCTCGTTAGCCGCCGGTCTGCCACTCCGTTACGGTGGTCAGACACGGCGTTGCCCGGGGATCACTACGTGGAAGTCAGCACTGTGGGGGGATCCCCAACCTAACCTAACCTAACCTAACCTAACCTAACCTAACCTAACCTAACCTAACCTAACCTAACCTAACCTAACCTAACCTAACCTAACCTAACCTAACCTAACCTAACCTAACCTAACCTAACCTAACCTAACCTAACCTAACCTAACCTAACCTAACCTAACCTAACCTAACCTAACCTAACCTAACCTAACCTAACCTAACCTAACCTAACCTAACCTAACCTAACCTAACCTAACCTAACCTAACCTAACCTAACCTAACCTTTTTTTTTTTTTTTTTTTTTTTTTTTTTTTTTTTTTTTTTTTTGACCCTGGGAAAAATACTTTATGTATCGTCCTCCCGTCGGGGGACGGGAGGGATATGTGGGACTCTCCGGTAGAAGCCGGCATACCCACTAAAAAACCCAGGAGCACACCCGCATCGCCAGTTAGGGGGTCTGGGAGACCGGCTGAACCTTTACTACCAGAACCCCCTCGGCGGAGCCCACCTGTGGTGGCAGGCCATTACAAGCCCCTCCCCAGCATGGGAAAGGGGCATCGGGAACGGTCGTGTGCCAACCGCTCCCGTCCCGCGAGAGGTGAGTAGTGCAATGCAGGTGTAGGCGCCCCCGCGCCTAGCACCCGCTACTCACCCCCGGGAGGGAGAAGACGGTGGTATTATCGCCTTCTCCTGCCGACTCTTCTTCTTCGGAGCGCTGGAGCGAGGGCGTCTTCCTCTCGCTCACGTTCCGCCGCCTCTTTCTGCGATATTACGCACTCGCAGAAAGAGGCGACCGCCGCCCATGCCTCCTCACTCCCCAGCATAGCGCGAACAATGGAAGGGAGCGAGAGGTCTGCTCCGACCGCCGCAACCAGATCTTGGCGCGGCTCGGACCACGATGGACACTCTTCCACAGTGTGCCGCACCGTGTCCGCTATCGCACCGCAGTGGTGGCACGACGGGCTCTCCTCCCGCCCGATGCGGTGCAGGTATGAGCCAAAACAGCCATGGCCTGTCATCACCTGCACCAGGCGGAAGGAGAGGAAACCAAACGGCCGCTCGAGCCAAGCCTGGAGGACTGGCCCGATGGCGTCCAGCGTTCGTCTGCCAAAGGCAGCAGCGGCAAGGTCGTCCGCCCAGTGGACGACGATGGCCTCCTTGGCCTCCTGCCGCACGGCCTCCCTCACCTCATGAGCCGGGTGCTCTCCGCGCGCCCTCCGCTCTGCCGTCCAATCATAGACTCTGGCGAGCACCCACGCCTCCAGCTCCCACGGAGGTGTGCCCGCCAGTGCGCATGCCGCCGCGAAGCCCACTGTGCGGTAGGCCCGCGCCACCCGCTGAGCGATAGCCCTTTGGGGCACACGAAGGGCGGTGGCATTCTCCCTTCTGTGTAGGGAGTCCGCCCAAATCGGAGCCCCATAAAGGGCCATGCTCCTGAGAATGCCGGCGTACAAACGCCGGCATCGCGCGCTGGGCCCCCCCAGATTTGGCATAAGCCACGAGAGGGCATTCGCGGTCTTTAAGAGGCGCTTGGACAGCTCGGCGAAGTGCGGGCCGAAGCGCCACCTGCTATCTAGTATGAGGCCCAGATATTTCATCTGGGCCTCAACTGCGACCCTTGTGCCGTCCACGTAGATGTGGGCGTCGGGAGGGGGGCGCTGCCTCGGGCCGTGGAAGAACACGGCCTCGGTTTTGTGCAGCGCCACCGTCAGCCCCAGGCGGTGGATCCTGTTGGCAACCAGGGAGCCGCCCGCTGATGCCAGGTTGGCCGCCGTCGTGAAGCCCCCGCGGGCAGTGAGGAGAGTGTCATCCGCGTAACATATGACACTCGTCCCGCGGAGGAGCGTTCCCCGCAGGAGCCAGTCGAAACCAACGTTCCATAGGAGGGGTCCTAACACTGACCCCTGCGGAACGCCGGACTCCACGACGTAGCGCCGAACCTCTCCGTCTCTGTCGACAAGGACGACAGCCCTGTCTGCCAAGTAATCGGCCAGTAGGCTCCGAAGGTATTGAGGCACCCCGTGGAATCGGAGCGCCTCAATGATGGTTGAATGGGGGATGGAGTTGAACGCGTTGGCTATATCAAACGACACAGCCAACAGTCCATCCCCTTCTTCCACGGCCTCCTTGACCTGGCCCTTGAGACGGGTCAGGGCGTCTATGGTCGACCGCTGGGCTCGAAAACCGAACTGAGCGTCGGAGAGATCCGGTCCAACGTTTGCAAGATGGCGGTTGAGGCGGGCAGCGATGATCCCCTCGAACATTTTTCCGACCTCATCGAGCAGAACGATGGGCCGGTATGCCGAGGGGGAGTCCGCCGGGCGTCCGTCTTTGCGCAGCAGGCACAGTTGCCCTTCCTTCCAGGGTTTCGGGAACCTCCCCGTTGCGAGACACGCGCTGAAGAGGTCCCGAAACCGCTCCTCCATTTGGGAGGCGGCAATGGCCACTACCCTAGCGGGGATACCGTCTGGGCCGGGGGCAGTTTTCTTTCCCCGGAGGCGGACTAACGCCGTGTGAAACTCGCCTTCCGCGACAGGAGGGACCTGTACCTCCGCCTCCATATCCCGAGGGGGTTCATTGCTGGAGGGGTGAAATCGGCGTTCCTGCGCGGGAACAGGGACAGCACCACCTCATCCAGCAATGAAGGCTCAAGGGTCTCGGTCACCGGGGGACCTGAGGGGCGCAGTTTGTTACGCGCCGCCCTGTATGGTCTCCCGAATGGATCGCCGTCTAGTGTCTCCAGCAGCTCGGCTCTCGCTGCGTCTTTGGCGGCGCCGATAGCTGACTTGAGGGCCGCCTTTGCCGCCTTGTACGCTTCGTACAGACGGTCCTCGTTTGCTTCGTCTCGGTGCCGCCGGCGACGACTCCGCGTGAACTGGCGCTTTGCGGCCATGCACGCTGCCCGCAGCTGCGCCAGCTCCTCCGACCACCAATACACGGCACGGTTTGGAGGCGGACGACGAGTCCGAGGCATGCTGGAGTTACACACTTCGGTCAGAGACCCTCTGAGTTGTGACGCCGCGGCGTCAACGTCCAGGTCAAGGACGGCAGGGGGCGAAAGCCAGTCCTGCAGGAACGCGGCCTCCTTTGCAGCCTCCCGGTCCAAGCGAGTGAGAGCCCAACGCGGAAACGGGGATCGGCCCGACGATGTGGAGTTCCCCCGTCGGCTCTGGGTGGAGATTTCGAATCGAATATATCTGTGGTCCGACAGAGTCTCCACCATGTCCACCCGCCAGTTCTCCACACGTGCGGCCAGCACTGGGGAGGCAAAGGTAACGTCCACTATGGACCCACCCTGCCGCCGCACGCATGTTTGAACACTCCCCCTGTTCAAGAGGGAGAGACCAGAGGAGGCTGCCCACGCCTCAAGCGCCCGCCCACGAGCGTCGGTGGCAGAGTTGCCCCACGTCTCTGACTTGGCGTTCAAGTCCCCCAGAACGGAAACCTGTCGAGGCGCCATCCTGCCGACTACGGCCGCAAGTCCCTCGAGGAAATCCTCGAAGGCCTGGAGAGGGCGGTTTGGGGAGAAGTAGACCCCCACAAGGGCCAGGTCCCCCCACACGGCGGCCACGTATCCCGATCCTCTCTCTAGAAGCGAGAGGGGAGGGGAGTCTGTGGAAGACCGTGCCGCAATCGCGACTAGGCCATCCCTGTCGCCCAGCCAACGGTCGGGAATCCAGTAGGGCTCGGCAACTACCGCTACGTCCACCAACCAATCTGCCATGGTCTGCACCAGCAGGTCCTGGGCCGCTCTGCAGTGGTTGGTGTTGGCCTGTAGGATGAGATGATTGCGCCCCATTATTCAATCATCTCATCTCCCGCGTTAGCGACCGTGACCGGGGTAGCGGTGGCGGTAGCATTGGCAGCGGCAGGACGCTTTGGCGCCTGCATTTTGCCCTTCTTGGTGGGAGGAGTACACTTCCTCCCAGCCATGAAATGGTTCGCTGGGCGACCACTGGCAGCGCACACAGCACAGTGCGGCGTGGTGGCGTCACAGGACGCCGCCAAGTGCCCCGACTTGCCGCAACGGTAGCAGGTGTCTGCCCTCTCCGCGCTGGACGGACACATGTATCGGGTGTGGCCAGTGCCGAAGCACTTGAAGCAGCGCAGAGGTTGCTCCTCAAGTGCTCGGACCACAGCTGAGCTGAACCCGATCAGCAGCCGTCCTTTGGTTCTGTTCAGGACGGCCTTGGCTGCGGTGACTGGGCAGTCCACACGGGTCATGCCCAGGCCGCGGCGGCCAGTCCAGATGGTCCGACCATGCACCGCCTCGACGGAGCAGCCTCCTGCTGCTGCAATGGCCGCAACCACTTCATTCACGGAAACTGAATCATCGAGATCCACAACCTCCAGTGTCGCGGACTTGACTGGTCTGGCGACCTTTGCCACGTCCGCGATGCCCTCTCGCAGCTTAGCCGCGAAGAGATCCGCGTTTTGCGAACCCGCGGCCCCGGGGAACTCGAATAATCGAGCGCCGGTTTGGGTACGGCGACACTTGATGGGGCCGATGCCCAATTGGATGGGGTCAGCAAACCCACGAGCCCGCGTCAGCACCGACTCGTAGGTTTCACCCCTTTCAGCGGCCTCTGGAGTGATGGTCACCGTCACCGCCGCCGATCTGGGAGCCGCTAGTTTCACGCCCTTGTTTAAGGGAGCGGCAGGAGCCCTGTTGGCTGCAGGAGCAGCCGGGGTGATTTTCGGGACCGTCTTCTTCTTTTTCCCTCTTTTCACTACCTCCGTCCACGTCTCGGTGGGAGGGGTGGCGGAAGGTTCCCCCGCGTCGTCCGGCTGGCTCAGAGGAGCTGCTTGGACGGTTCCAAGCTCGACTTGTGCATCTGCACATGTGCTGGGCGCAAGTGGAGCTGCCACCTGGGACTTTTTTCCCTTCCCTTTGCCCTTAGAGGGCTTTGGGGCCTGGGGTTGCCCGCTGGTGGAAGGGACCGTTGCCGGTGCCGGCATAACTGGCGCTCTGTCCGCCGCGAGTGGAGGACGGATGCGCTTTTCCGGCAACAGCCGATCCTCTATACCTGCAAGGCAGGCTCTGGTGAAGGCTCTCTCCTCCTGAGTGACCTTGCGGATGATGTCCTCAAGGTCGGAGGAGGAGCCTGTTGCTGCTGAGGTTTTGGGGGCAGGAGCCGTGGCTTTTTATGCAGCTGGCTTACCTCAGCCTGCAGGCGATCCACCCGCGCCTGCAGCTGCCGCGACTCGTCCGTGGCCGTGCGCTGCACCAGTTCCGCAATAATGCCGTGCAAGCTGGCTGCACGGCATTTAAGGGCCTTTTGAAAGGTTCCCTTGAGGTTGGAGGACTTGGAGGCCACCTCCAAAATCTCCTCCTTGTCCTCCAGCGCCATTTGCGCTAGCTCGGCCACTGAGTGGTCTGCGTACAGGACGTTGGAGGCCCCGTAGCCGGCCCTGGACCGTGCAGCACCGGTTGCGCGCTCCTTGGCGGCGACCTTTTCTTCTAGGTCCTTTTGAACCTCCACCCGCTTTGCTTGCGCCAGAGACGCCCTCAGCTGGCGTTGAGCCTCATCAAGTCCCACATCGTGGGAACCTGATTTCGCCTTCGCCTTTTTAGTCCTACCAATTACAGATTCCGAAGAATCGTCTGATTCTTGCCTCAGGTAGGCCCGCTTTAGGTACCGACTGGTACTGGCGACCGCCTCGGTCACGGACTCGCAGTCCGACGAGTCGTCCGCCCGACAAAACAAACTAGCCGCAGATGGTGCGCGGCTAGTATCCTACACCGTGTTGGCCCTGAAAAGGGCCGTTGGGTTGGCCCTGAGAAGGGCCGTTGGGTTCGCCCTGAGAAGGGCGTTTTGATTGAAGCGCCCGGAGGCGTCCCGCAGAGGCTTCGATGGCATCGAAGAAAAGTCTTGTTCGTACTCAACCGCAATGAAGGAAAGTGTACGAATGAGCGCTCGTTAGCCGCCGGTCTGCCACTCCGTTACGGTGGTCAGACACGGCGTTGCCCGGGGATCACTACGTGGAAGTCAGCCTGACCTAACCTGACCTAATATTTGACCTAATTTGTTTGTTTAGTGCGAGTGAATGTGTGGAACCCGATACATTGGACAAAGACAAGGTAGGATAAATGTTTATAATCTCGATGCAAACATTTTAACAATTTTGACAAACTTAGGGTCCTGCAGGCTTCCTGACTTTGACCTGGTTTTATGTTTTATGTTTACCTTGACCGAGCAAATTAAGCTCTATTTTGTAAATAACTGCAGATTATACACTCGGACACCTGACAAGATCCTGAGAATTTTAAACGTTTTAATTTTATTTTTATTTTCTTAATTTATTGACCTTTTGTTTTTGACAATACAATCCCCCCTCTACAGGGATTGGATTTTTATCTTATTGCGACGACGAAGCCCCTGAGCCAGTATGTTTGTGAGTGTCAGGACCCCAACCGCCAAGACGGCGAGGTCCCAGAGTACAGATGGTTCCCCGTCTGGTCCGGGAAGGGTGGACCCCGCCCCGACAAACGTTAGGCGCAGTGTTGGGGAGTGGGAGGCGGGACGTAGTGACCCGCTTCCCACCTCTCAACCTAAAACGGGAAAAGACGGAGCTTCTGGAAAGCCGTCCCCGCGCCGGGTGATTCTGCCCAGACCGGTTCGGACGGTGGTTTCGCCATCGGAAAGTAAAATATTGGGTAAAAAACCGACTACCCCCCGAGACTCAAGCCCACACAATCCAACTGTGGAGTCTTGTGACCGCATCAAAGACGCGAAGCTATGGCTACAAAGAGCCAAAAGCTGCCTTTCTGACTCTAGAAATATAAGGACTGACCTGAAAAACGGCATTGGCCAGGCAGTAACCAAACTCTACGGACTGGTCTGCGATGCGGAAAATGCAAGAAAGCAGCAGACTGACACTGCGCCCCAGCCCGCACCGCATCAAGCACCTGAACCGGCGTCGACCACTAATACCGCGGCTATCGACGCCTTGGCTGCAAAATGCCACGAATTGGCTCTCGGTCTGGAAGAACATAAATTACACCTTAATAGAAACGCTGATGAAATGGCCAGACTGAAGGATGCTCTCGAAGCCGACCGGGTCACGCGAGAGCGGGACAGCTACGCGGGTGTGGTGGCGCGCGACCGCGACGCAGGAAGTTGCCTACTGGAACGCGCGACGTTGCATTCCGTGGTTGTCTCGTCCACGGAAGAGACAGAAACAGGTGAAGAAATAATGGAGAAAGTTAGAAAGGCAGTCGATGCAAAAGAAGGTTGGGTAAAAGTGGAGAGAGTAAGAAAAGCTAGGGACCGGAAGATCATTATGGGATGCAGTAGCAAGGAAGAGAGGTCAAAGCTGAGGGAGAAACTGCAGACTGTGGGCACTAATCTTGTCGTCGAGGAAGTGTCCAACAAGGATCCGCTCATACTTATGAGGGATGTCCTCCAGGTCCATAGTGACGCAGAGATCCTCTTGGCCCTCCGAAACCAAAATCGGGAGGTCTTCCGTGGCCTCAAGGACGAGGAAGCAAGGATGTCCGTGAAATACCGAAGAAAGGCTCGAAATCCACACACCGGACACATTGTACTTAGCGTCACGCCGATTGTCTGGAGAAGGGCAATAGAGGCGGGAAGGCTCCGAGTCGACCTGCAAATAGTACGGGTCGAAGACCAATCCCCTTTGGTGCAGTGTACCCGCTGCCTGAGCTACGGACATAGCAAGAGGTTTTGCAAAGAACCAGCAGACCTCTGTAGCCATTGTGGTGGGCTGCATCACAGCGCGGAATGCCCGGACAAACAGCTTGGCGAGGGGCCTTCCTGCATCAATTGCATAAGAGCGAAAGCAAGCTCCTGCGCCCACAACGCCTTCAGCACTGATTGCCCTATCCGCCGGAAATGGGACGCGTTGGCTAGAGCTTCCACGGCCTATTGCTAAGGGCTCCTCGGAGAACACTCACCGGTATAAAATAATACAGGCTAATCTCCAGCGAAGCCAACTGGCAACCCACGAACTCCTCCTTGAAGCTGGCAAAGAAAACGCTGCCGTCGCATTACTGCAGGAACCCTACATCGGCGGGACTAAAAGGGTAAAATGTTACCAGGGCGTAAGGGTCTACCAGGCATCTCAAACTGAAGAAGGGACCGTCAAGGCCGCGATCATCGTTTTTGACCAGACACTGGACGTAGTGCAGTACCCGCAACTCACCACACACAATATTGTGGTGGTGGGAATTCATACGAGAGCCTGGAGGATCACGCTGGTCTCATACTACTTCGAGCCCGACCTGCCTTTGGAGCCATACCTGGCGCATATAAAATGCGTAACACAATATGCCAGTTTCAGAAACCTCATCGTGGGTGGAGATGCCAATGCCAAGAGTACCTGGTGGGGTAGCCCCAATGAAGACAAGAGAGGTGAGCAGTGGAGTAGTACCTTGGACGAGATGGATTTACAGATCCTCAACCGGGGCGACTGCCCGACCTTCGATACCATCAGGGGAGGAGTCAGGTACAGCAGCCACGTGGACGTAACGGCCTGCTCTACTGACCTGCTGAACCTAGTCAACGGATGGCACGTGCGGGAGAACCTCACGAGTTCCGACCACAACGGCGTGGTGTTTGAGATCAGTCTGAAAAAGTCGACTGGCACCGACATACAAAGAACCACCAGGATTTACAACAGTCGAAAAGCAAAATGGAGCCAATTTCGTGAAAAGCTGACTCAAGTGATGATAGAAAAACAATTAAATGAAGATAATATTAAAAATTTAAACAGCATTAGAGGAAATAGATCAGGAAATAAATAAATACACAAAAGCCATCACTTCAGTATGTTCGGAAACCATGCCAATAAAGAAGACGACAAAGAGACTCACCATTCCGTGGTGGACTGAGGAGCTCGCCGAGATGAAGAAGCGCGTAGCCACCAGCAGACGCAGGATCAGGAACGCAGCGCCGGTGCGGAGAGCGTTGGTCGTCAGCCTGTACCTGGAACAAAAAGAAAATTATATGAAGGCGGTCAAAAATGCACAGACGGAGAGCTGGAAGGAGTTTTGCGGGAAGCAGAGCAGGGAGGGGGTCTGGGAGGGAATCTACCGGGTAATGAGGATGACAGAAAAAAGAGAAGAAGATGTGCTCCTGCACAAAGAAGATCGAGTCCTGGATGCGGGGGCTCGGTGGAACTACTGGCCGAAACATTTTACCCGGAGGATCGCGAGGACGACGACGACTCAGACCATTGCCGAACTCGACAACTGGCAAAATTAGTAAACGCGTGTGGTGATGGTGAGCAGCATGACCCACCGTTTACCTTAAGCGAGCTCCAGAGGTCGATATCGTCGTTCAACCCGAAGAAAGCACCGGGAGCCGACGGCTTCACCGCAGACATTTGCTCTCGAGCTATAAATTGCAACCCTGGCTACTTCTTGTCACTCATAAATCGATGCTTGGCCTACCACCACTTCCCGAAAACCTGGAAGGAGGCAACGGTGGTTGTGCTGAGAAAGCCAGGCAAAGACAAGTATACCGTACCCAAGTCTTACAGGCCGATTGGGCTCCTGCCTGTCTTGGGAAAAGTATTTGAAAAGATGCTGGTTGCTCGTCTCAAGTTCCACCTATTGCCGAGGATTAGTACTCGCCAATACGGATTCATGCCCCAAAGAAGCACTGAGGACTCCCTCTTCACCTTAGTGAAGAATATCCGCGCCAAGCTGGAGAGTAAGAAAATTATCGTTCTTGTGTCGTTGGATATAGAGGGAGCCTTCGACAGCGCATGGTGGCCGGCGATCAAAGTCCGTTTGGCAGAGGAAAAGTGTCCGATCAACTTGAGGCGAGTAATAGATAGCTACCTGAGTGACAGGGAGGTAATAGTCAGGTATGCGGGAGCGGAGAATAGACGCAAAACCTCGAAAGGGTGTGTCCAAGGCTCAATTGGTGGTCCCATCCTGTGGAACCTTCTTCTAGACCCGCTCTTGAAGCAGCTGGAGGCTAGAGGCGATTACTGCCAAGCCTTCGCGGACGATGTGGTGATGCTATTCGACGGTGGCACAGCCTTGGAGATAGAGCAACAGGCCAATGCCGCTCTCGAGCATGTGCGTGCGTGGGGTGTCAAAAATAAGCTCAAATTTGCGCCACACAAAACCAGTGCCATGGTCATTACACGCAAGCTAAAGTATGACACTCCTCGCCTGACCATGGGCGGGATCGACATTGGCATGTCGAAGGAAGTGAAGATACTGGGACTGACGATAGACGCAGGCCTCACCTTCAACTCTCACGTTGCCGGCGCATGTAAAAAAGCAATTGCTATTTACAAGCACCTTGCCAGATCTGCACGTGTGAGTTGGGGACTGCACCCAGAGGTCGTGCGTTCGATCTACACCGCCGCCGTCGAACCTATAGTGCTGTACGCCGCGAGTGTATGGGCGCCAGCCGTGAACAAACTGGGGATAAGAAAACAGCTGAACGTGGTACAAAGAGGCTTCGCTCAGAAGCTCTGCAGAGCCCATCGCACGGTCTCCCTGCACTCGGCCCTCTTGCTGGCGGGGATACTCCCCCTCGATCTTCGAGTGCGTGAAGCTGCTTCACTGTACGAAGCAAAGAGGGGGTTGCCCCATTCAGCATTAGGGGATCGGGACATAGAAACAATGACAAGTGCGATAGACTTCCCCCACCCAGCCGAACAGACAACTATAGAGTTCAGTAACCTGGTAGACGAGGAACAATATAATAACCACGCCTTTAACTACGACGTGAGAATCTTCACGGACGGCAGCAAGATCGAGGGCAAAGTCGGCGCGGCGCTATCTTTGTGGGATAGTGCCACCGAAATTAAGTCGAAAAACTTGTACTGCCGTCCTACTGCACCGTCTACCAGGCAGAACTGTTGGCACTACAGAGAGCAGCCGGGGAGGCGCTCAACAGCGAAAAAACCACGTTCGGCATATTCAGTGACTCGATGGCGGCGCTGCAAACTGTCGCCAACCCTACCTCCCCCCATCCTCTGGCAGTGGAAACAAGAAATGCCCTCCGCCACTGCGCCTCCCAGAATAAAAGAGTCTCCTTGTTCTGGATAAAAGCCCACGCAGGTTTGGAGGGAAATGAAAGGGCCGACTACCTGGCGAAGGAAGCAGCGCTGCGATCGAAGAGGAGGCCGGATTATGACCGATGCCCCGTCTCATTCGTCAAAGGGAGAATCCGTATGGACACGATCAGCGAGTGGGACGCGAGGTATAAATCCGGTGACACCGCCTCAATCACCAAGATATTCTTCCCCAGTGCAGCCGCGGCGTATAGCACTGTAAGGAAAATTGAAACCAGCAGCATCACCACCCAGCTGTTCACCGGGCACGGTGGATTCTCCGAATACTTGTATCGTTTCAAGCTTCGGGGGAATCCATCGTGTCTCTGCGACTCCGCCGTGGAGGAGACTGTCCCGCACGTGATATTCGCGTGTCCGGTGTACGCGCGTGCCAGACATGAGGTCGAACAGCGCCTGGAAGGAGAGAAGTTTAGTCCACAAGATATTCACGAGCATATAAAGAAGGCCAAGACGAGAAATGTAGTACTTGACTTCTGTAAACATGTCATCAGTCAAGTAATTGCAAAAAACAAAACATAGCAAAAAATGTACTTAAGACATAATTATTCTGATTGTGATAACAAATAATTATAATATAATCAAATAACACTAGTAATTTAATATCAATTGTTAAGAAAGAACTACTTTGTTACTTACTCTGCACTTTGTAAAGAAAGAAATGTTAAAAATGTTATTTATGTAAACACAGGCCTTGACCATGTCAGGGGTTTCGGAAACAGCAGGAGGGTTTTTAGCCGGTAAGAGTCCGGCAGTACTCACACCTCTCTACTAGTGGGGAGGTGTGAGTCTCCATGAGGATTTTCCCTCCTGCTGTATAATATATATAAAAAAAAAAAAAAAAAAAAAAAAAAAAAAAAACCTAACCTAACCTAACCTAACCTAACCTGACCTAACCTAACCTAACCTAACTATCAGCACGTGATCGTCCGCCCGGGGGGGCCTTGGAGTCCAGATTCGTCCGCAGCCCCACATCACATGCCGGCCAGGTCCGCCCTGACCTCATCTCTTGCACGGGGTAGGTAAGTTTGGACTACCCCGTGCATCGTCTCGGAGGCGCGCGCCGACACCCGCGCACGCCATCACCTCGGGTCCATGGACCCATTCATGGGGGCTGGAAGAGGGCGTTGTCCGCCCTTCTCCTGCGCCCGGTGCGCCTACTGCGGGCGGGGAGGGGAGTCGAGATATCCCTCTCCCGCTCCGCCGTTTCCTTCTGCGATATCACGTCCTCGCAGAAGGACACCACCGCGTCCCACGACTCCGCGCTGTCGACCATCTTGCGTACGACGGCCGGCAGCGACAGATCGCCTCCTATTTCGTTTGTGAGGACACGGCGCTGCTCCTCCCAAGCTACACACTCGGCGAGCGTGTGTTGCGCCGTGTCCTCCCCGCAATGGACGCAGTGGTGGCACCGAGCGTCCGGCTCCCTGTCTATGCGGCACAGGTACTTGCCGAAGCATCCGTGCCCCGATAGCACCTGCGTCACCCTGAACGACAGGGAGCCGTGCTTCCTCCCGAGCCAGTCGTCGAGTACTGGCCGGATCGCCTCGACGGTAGCGAGGCCGGCGGTAGACTTTCCCTTTCCCTTTCCCTTTCCCTTTCCCTTTCCCTTTCCCTTTCCCTTTCCCTTTCCCTTTCCCTTTCCCTTTCCCTTTCCCTTTCCCTTTCCCTTTCCCCCTTTCCCTTTCCCTTTCCCTTTCCCTTTCCCTTTCCCTTTCCCTTTCCCTTTCCCTTTCCCTTTCCTTTCCCTTTCCCTTTCCCTTTCCCTTTCCCTTTCCCTTTCCCTTTCCCTTTCCCTTTCCCTTTCCCTTTCCCTTTCCCTTCCCTTTCCTTTCCCTTTCCCTTTCCCTTTCCCTTTCCCTTTCCCTTTCCCTTTCCCTTTCCTTTCCTTTCCCCTTTCCCTTTCCCTTTCCTTTCCCTTTCCCTTTCCCTTTCCCTTTCCCTTTCCCTTTCCCTTTCCCTTTCCCTTTCCCTTTCCCTTTCCCTTTCCCTTTCCCTTTCCCTTTCCCTTTCCCTTTCCCTTTCCCTTTCCCTTTCCCTTTCCCTTTCCCTTTCCCTTTCCCTTTCCCTTTCCCTTTCCCTTTCCCTTTCCCTTTCCCTTTCCCTTTCCCTTTCCGTCTTCCCTTTCCCTTTCCCTTTCCCTTTCTCATTCCTATTCCTATTCCCATTCTCATTCTTATTTTAAATTTCATTCGTATTCTGATGGTTATTTTATTTTTTATTCTTATTCCATATTATTTTCATGCTTATTTTTATTTTCTTACTCATTCTTATTATCTCTCTCATTTCTCAGGCTTATTTTTCATTTATTTGTAGACGATTTATTTTGACACTAGTTTTAATGACTTATGTCCATTTTTACAGATGTCTCTTGACTTGTGAAATTGTGATTTTATACGTAGTGGAGTGCCTGGAGCATTCAAAACCGTAAAACCTCGGATTAGAGTTACAGTGAATGAATTAATATGATCGATGTGGGATATTGTTTTTTAAACTATAAATTGCAATGTTTACCCAAAAATTTTTTGTGCACTCCATTTTTTTATTGTTTAAACAAATTATTATAAAAAAATTATGTTTGACCATATATTTTCACTTTAAACAGTATTTTTTTTTTATTTATATGTTAAATCTTACCTGAGTAGACATATAGGAGAACATTTTTCAAAGATAGTGTTATACCTGTGTATAAAAATAGCAGTATCTCGAACAGGTAGAAAAACGTGGAGGGGAGAGCGGAGCGACAGCTGCTATGTACAATGGAACTTCTTGGCCAGTTTAATTATAAATGAAACGCACTCTATTGTGTACATTGAAAAAAATACGGTAATTAATTATGACTAATGAAAAGAAAAAAAAAATATATTTGTACAAAATCTGTCTATTTAAATATATTACACGGTTGTCTACATCAAATTTTTTCTTCTACTTCATCTATCTGTATAATAGATGAAGTATTGGAACAACTATTTCCGCTGCACTGTAAACATGATACACTGCGGTATAAACTACACTCGCGAGCAACCAAATCGACTCAACCTACATGTGCGCATTCGAAGATGTTTTCTTAAAAATATACTGAATTGTTTTTAAAAACCGATATACCATTAGAAAGCTTACAACTTCAGCTTTATATTGGTACCATTATTATAAAAATTGTATCAGTACTTTTAAAATATTTAACTTAATTCAGCGGATTAGAGTATTTGCTCACTACGACTCCAACAAGTTATAACACAAACTACCCCTATAAAACCTCCACATTAAGGTTAACTTTATCTGTGGCTTATCGAAAGTTGATCGTACACATCTCCGCAAAAACGCTTTATTTTATTAATAAAAATTTTGGATACGACACCAGAAGAAGCCGCTCAAGTCGTTGCTCTACTGGAACAAGGACTAAGTCAGCGAAGAGTTGCTGCTCATCTGAGTTTGAGCAGTATCAAGAGGGTACAGGTAGTATCAAGATACTAGTGCCTTCAATCGAAGACCAAGAATAAGCCGCCATCGGTCCACCTCGGAGAGAGACGACCGTTTTATTATTTCAACTTCACTACGCAATCGTCACTTAACCGGTGTCGATGTTCAACAGGAACTCAGAAGAGTTCGAAGAGTGGCTGTCAGCGAGTGGACAGTACGGAGATGGTTGAAGGAAGCCAATCTCACCCCTAAACGGCCTACCACAGGCCCGAAATTGACGACCCGCCATCGGCAAGCGCGCATTCAATTTGCCCGAGAACTCTCCGAGGTGGACCGGTGGCGGCTTATTCTTGGTCTTCGATTGAAGGCACTAGTATCTTGATACTACCTGTACCCTCTTGATACTGCAGATTGGCTCAAACTCAGATGAGCAGCAACTCTTCGCTGATTTAGTCCTTGTTCCAGTAGAGCAACGACTTGAGCGGCTTCTTCTGGTGTCGTATCCAAAATTTTTATTAATAAAATAAAGCGTTTTTGCGGAGATGTGTACGATCAACTTTCGATAAGCCACAGATAAAGTTAACCTTAATGTGGAGGTTTTATAGGGGTAGTTTGTGTTATAACTTGTTGGAGTCGTAGTGAGCAAATACTCTAATCCGCTGAATTAAGTTAAATATTTTAAAAAGTACTGATACAATTTTTATAATAATGGTACCAATATAAAGCTGAAGTTGTAAGCTTTCTAATGGTATATCGGTTTTTAAAAACAATTCAGTATATTTTTAAGAAAACATCTTCGAATGCGCACATGTAGGTTGAGTCGATTTGGTTGCTCGCGAGTGTAGTTTATACCGCAGTGTATCATGTTTACAGTGCAGCGGAAATAGTTGTTCCAATACTTCACCTATTATACAGATAGATGAAGTAGAAGAAAAAATTTGATGTAGACAACAATGTAATATATTTAAATAAACAGATTTTGTACAAATAATTTTTTTTTTCTTTTCATTACTCATAATTAATTACCGTATTTTTTTCAATGTACACAATAGAGTGCGTTTCATTTATAATTAAACTGGCCAAGAAGTTCCATTGTACATAGCAGCTGTCGCTCCGCTCTCCCCTCCACGTTTTTCTACCTGTTCGAGATACTGCTATTTTTATACACAGGTATAACACTATCTTTGAAAAATGTTCCTATATGTCTACTCAGGTAATATTTAACATATAAATAAAAAAAATTACTGTTTAAAGTGAAAATATATGGTCAAACATTAATTTTTTATAATAATTTGTTTAAACAATAAAAAAATGGAGTGCACAAAAAATTTTTGGGTAAACATTGCAATTTATAGTTTAAAAAACAATATCCCACATCGATCATATTAATTCATTCACTGTAACTCTAATCCGAGGTGAAAACCCCCAGGCGCTCCACTAACGTCATTTTCTACAGATTCCATTTTTGACAGATTGCATTTTATACTTATAACATGTCACTTCCAACAGATGTACATTATTTACAGGTGTTAATTTTTCATGGATATCCAATTTTAACGAATGTTCTTTATACGTGTATTATTTTTGACTGATATAATTTTGAAAGAATGTGTTTTTTGACAAATTTAATGTTAGACATATGTTCTTTTATAGAAATATCATTAAATATAGAAGTAAGTTTTTAGATGTCAATATTGTCTTATTGCAATTTTGATAGCAACAATTTTTGATGGTTGTCATTTATGACGACATATGTCTATTTTGCCAGATGTCAATTGGACAGCGGTCGTTTTGACAGATGATATATTTAAGAGATGTTATTTCGTCAGAAGTTACTTTGAAAAATGTTATTTTTATCTGATGAGCCATTAACAAAAATAGAATAGAATCATTTTGACACGGTTTTTGACAAATATCAGTTTGACTGAAGTAATTTATGTTAATTTTACCAGTTGTCATTTATGACAGATATTCTGCGTCCTCGAAAACTTGATTGTTAATCTCACGAGATTGGTTCTCAAGCCAGATGTCGCAAGATTATAAAATACATTCTCGAGGCATTTTTGTATAATTTTTTTCAATTATTTATATTATTAGAACAAATTAGGAGAAAATAATAAAATTGTAATATAAAAATTAAAATCACGATTTTTTAAAAGTTACGTAGAGGAAGTTTAATGCAGACTTTGACGTACGACGTAACTTTCAAATAACAAATGAAAGAAACAACCAGTCTTGTCCTCTAATAACAAAAATAATGTTTCCAAAGTACAATAGAATACCCACTCAGCATTACTAGTCAATTTTGGTAATAAAATTTTTCCTATGAAATACTTCCCAGGTCTTTTCAAGTTTCAAGGTCAGAGTAAGGTTTCTGTTTACATCTTCGCTTCGCCGTCCTAGCAGTAAGCGGGTTAATGGCCAAACGCACACTTATCAACGTTAAAAAATGAAATACCACCCAATCCGCAAAAATCTCGGAAATGATCCTTCACCGGTCACCCATAGTCAATATATTGATATAAACTCACTGAACGAACTGTTTCTATGGGATTGTGAATCTGTGGTGAAACATAGTAGTGTGTAGAGAAAATAAAACTGATATTTTTAAATCGTAGACAGAGTATACGTCTCAGTCTACGTTTCTACCAAAGTTTATTTCGTATTTAGTGTAATCTGTGTAATAGTATGTACAAATTGACAATAATTTTGACATAAGGTCTTGCTTGTATTTTTTTAACAAACAGTTTTGTAGGTTATGTTGTTGTTGATCATTTATTAAAGTAGGGGACATGTTTTGATATTACTTATAATACCATTAACCACAGAGAAGAAGAAACACTATGTAAGTACTTATGTTTTCACTAATTATTATAGTCTTTTGCCTAGTTCTGCATTGATGGTTTTTGTCGAAACTGTTTAAGTTCTGTACTTGTTATTCAAGTCTCGTCAGCATGTTCACTTTCAAAGCCGGTCCAAAATTTTACAATTTACTAGAGATGTTAGCGTGTTCGGTGCTCTTTCACTTTCGTATTATAAACAAGCATTACATGAAACATTTTATCTGAAACGGTTTTAACGTGTGTGACTATTGCAGGTGTATGAGTCCCCCGTCCAGGCTGGTGCAGCACACCATAGACCTGAACTATGCCAACAGGAAGAGATCGACCTCCCTGAAATGGATCCTCGTGAACATAGCCTTACTGTTGGTGTTTGCATATGACCTGTAAGTGGAGTTGCTTGCCATATAATAAACTAGCTACTGCCGCATTTTCAGTCGCTGCTGGGTTCCTACTGATCTAAGGTTATTGTATGTAGCATATAGCCTTTGTCTATAACTGGACTATCCTACATAAAAAGTATTATTTAACTTGCAGCAGTTCTAGTAACTAGTGTGTTTTAACAAACAAATAAAGCCATCAGCTGTATGTAGTAGTTGTCTATGGAATCATTGGAAGCCTTAAATATAAGTGTTCTCTGAGTCCACAGCATTCCTGCAATATATGGAACATCATTATTGTATAGGTACTAACATTAAAGTCCCAATATTTTGAAATTTTAATTATTTAATTGAGTATGGCATATTTTAAATGCCCTGTTGTTGGATAATTCCTTATCACAACACCTTTAAAACCAGCATTTGACAATAATTGTAATTGGTATTTCATTTAATATTACTTAATTTATTAATGTTTCTTACTGTTTTCCTAATATGTGTACAGTATGAACTCAGTGGTCAATGAGAGGTTGATTAGTTGTAAGTTTATTATTACACTAGCTACTTCCGCGCGGTTTCACCCGCTCTGCTTAGCTCCTATTGGTCACAGCGTGATAGCTTATAGCCTATAGCCTTCCTCGATAAATGCACTACCCAACACAAAAAGAATTATTCAAATCGGACCAGTAATTCCGGAGATTAGCGCATTCAAACAAACAATCAAACAAACAAACTCTTCAGCTTTATAATATTATTATAGTATATATTATAGTATTATAGTATATAGTATAGTTTCAAAATTATAAAAGTAAACAGACTTTCCTCTTTATAATTTACTATTAGTGTTTAGTTCTGTTGGGGACTGGCGACTCCAGTGTGGTGTCACCTGCATCTTGGCTCCTGTTGATTGTAGTGTGATGTTTTATTTTATAGCTTTCCTGGATAAATGTCCTATCCAACACACAAATAATTGTTTAAATTAAACCTCTATTTCTGGAGACTAGCTGATTTTACTTGACAGATATATATAAAAGTAAATATATGATACTAGCATACATAGTTACATACACATATTTCAGTTCTTGCATAGTTAATATGTTTATGTAGGGTTACTTTTTGATTTGACCATCGTAAATGTTATTTATCTAATTTTATTTAGTGTGTCGTGTCGATATAATCGAGTATAAACTGTGTATGAAGTCAGTAAAATATTTGAAACGAATGGTTCAGGTGCTACAAGTGTCCGGGCTACACGTCCCCGCTGCACTACGTGGAGCTGTGCTGCGCCGCCGTGCTGGCGGCCAACGCCCTGCAGCACGGCCTGCGCCTGGCGCGCGCGCGCCCCGCGCCCCCGCCTTCCGCTGCGCCCCGCCGCGCGCCCCCACGTCCCGCGCCCGCGGACTGCACGGCTGACGCCGACGTGTCGCTGTCGCCGCGCCGCGTGTGGCGTGCCGACGCGTCGCCGCCGCCGTCGCCGCCGTCTCCCGCCTCGCCGCGCGTCGACCGATCCTCTCCCGACCAGTTCATCGCGGACTCCAACAGTCTAGCTGCATATCTAAGGTGAGTTACGAGTTCTAAGTTGGTCGCTACACTCGTCGCCCTCTATCGAGCTATTAATCGAGCACGACGTGCGTCGGCGCAGGGGCTACTCGGAGCGGCTGCGGCCGGAGCCGGCGGCGTCGAGCTGGGCCACGAGCGGCGGCTGCGGCGCCGGGTACTACCAGCTGTCGGCGCCGGCGGCGGCGGCGGGCGCGGACGACGCGCCGGCGGCGCACTCCCCGCACGTGTGGCGGCGCCTGCACCTGGACCCGCAGCGCCTGGAGCAGTGGAACCTCAACCTGCGCCTGTGGCTGCACGTCACCATCCTGCAGCGGCTGGTGCGCGAGATGGAGGCGGCGGACGAGGCGCTGGCGGCGGCCGGGCTGGAGGCGCGCCTGGGCGGCGCCAGCGTGGAGCGCCTGCGGGCCGCCGCGGCCGCCGCGCCGCAGTCGGCGCTGCAGTCGCTGCCGGCGCTGCTGGCCTACCTCGAGCCCTTCGCGGACCAGCGCTACGTCGTGCAGCGTATCCGAGGTACGAGCCGCATTTCACTAAACCAAATCTAGTGACATGTCAGAAAAGCAGATTAAAAATCTCCCAACACTATTTGTTTCGCTTAATTTCGTACATCACTACGACCATGGGAACGAACCAAGTTTATAAAATGTAAGTTTAAAAAAAACAGAGTTCGTAAAATAAAGACTTACAACTCATAAAGACGCACGATTCGGGCGCCACACCGAACGCGCGATGTTTACTCAATAGTCTATTGCATTCCATTGTACATAGGCAGATGATATAAAATTGACAAGTTTCAATGCGGATTTCTTGCAGTCGTAATTATTCAATCATTAGGTAGGTTCTTATGTAATTTTATAAAATATCTTTGTTTTCCACCTAAACATATGGTATCAGTCTGCAGGTTATTTTGAACTCCGTAGGAAACACCATGTGCTACCTTTCCATCGACGCAATATTGCAGAATGTTTATTCGATTATTATCGAAAGTTCTCAATAGGTATTCTCAGGTAGCATTTTGTATTCAAAGTACAAAGTACAAAGTCAAAGCATTTATTTCAATTAATCCTAAATTAGGCACTTTTGAAACGTCAAATTGAATTGTCCATCAGTCTGTCTGTCAGTGAAGCTAGGCGCTCGTTCCAAAGTGTAGCTTCGAATGGAGAAGAACGAGCAAGAAACTCCATTCGTTACTCTTTTCAAAAAATGTTTTTTACAATATCTCTGATACATTATTTGATCATTTACCTATTGTATATATATGTAGGAACAATGTAACGACAATACGACGCGATGTCAAAACTATGGGACAATAAAACCAATTTGTAAAGAATATAAAATAAAAAAGCGGGTTGTTTCAAACATAGTGCCCACATATTACATATGCACACTTACAATTTTGAAATAATGCTTCTATACAAATAAAAAATAATCTTTAATTTATTTTTTCAAATAAAAAAAATAACTGCTTGATGCCACAGGATCCCTAGACTACATTGGAATAAATTAATACTTTAATTTAACGTGTAACTAGTGATCGTATTAGAGCATTGTCTAGTGTGAGCGAGTGTCCAGTGGAGCCGGACCAACATGCTGCCAATTTATGTGATGATTGAAGTTAATATTATGTCTTAAATGTCAATGTTTATGAGATATTGTTAGGTTAGTTAATTATATTCATTATGTCCAGTAATGTATGTGTCTCCGTTATCATTATTGGTAACTCGATGTCATTATGTACGTCCCCGGTGCAGAGCTGGCGCGCGGCGGCTGCCTGAGCGCGTACCGCTGGAACGGCGGCGGCTCGGACTGGGACGACAGCAAGCCCACGGACGCCGAGCTCGTCATGCACCTGCTGGCCACGTACCTGGACGCCGCGCTGCCGGCCGCGGGCTGCGCGCGCCCCTTCAGCGCCGCGCACGTGTCGCGCGCGCCCGCGCTGCCGCCGCGCGGGCCGGGCGCGCTGGCCGTGCGCTGCGTGGCGCCGCGGCCGCCGCACTACGCGCTGGTGCTGGGCGACGAGACCGTGGAGCCGGCGCGCGGCCGCAACAACCTGCTGCACACGCTGCTGCTGTTCCTGGCCGCCGCCGCGCGCAGCGACCCGCCCGCGCTGCGCCGCCTGCATCTCGGCCGCGCCGGACTCAACATGCTGTGGATCATCGGCCGGTGACCCGCCCGGATCAATACCCTTTACCTAACTAACCTAACTTATCCGAAATCTATGGGTCGGTCTGAGAGAATCTAAGAATTGATCTAGGACCTATTTTTAACTGCAACAGAACTATAATCACATTCAAATGTTTTTAATTACAAGCTATACGCACAACAGAAACAGTTACAGAGGGTGTTACTGCACCAATCGATTGATTCACATCTGTCGATGCTGATCGATTGCAGAGAAAGCTACCTTTCTCAGCGGATACCGATCAATTACCGATCGATGTAGGTAATCGGTCAACGTTGATACAGTAAAAAGAAATACAAAGTTCAAGCAGCTCGATCGACGTCAACGTGGCTATTCTACGATCGGTCGATTGGTAACGTTACACACTAACGGCCTGATCATTTTGCTCTGACTGACTGATTTGTTGTTTCTTATTTTTTCATTGCCTAGAGAAGGGAGAGAAATTCTTAGACATATAGAGAAATTCAACACGAAAGTCTTGAAATTAGTATCGCAGTATTCGACTAAAATATCTAAAATAAAATGTTGTTAAAAGTAATTTATGTATCTTTTATTTTACTATATAAAGTAAATATTATTTTAAGTCTGACTGTTCTTAAGGCTTTATTAATAAATAAGTCAATGGCAATACAATCGCAATGATAATCGCAGAATAATAATTATTTTGTTTTGAAATCGCTATCGGCCTGTGCGCCGCCATGAGAGACGTTTTTACCAGTTATTCAAGGAAATTAGCTTTTAACGATGCACGTTATGCCGTGGGGTATTTACCTCGGTTTAAGCATACAATTATGACTTTTCAATATAATATATTTAATCATTATATTTCATTCATTGTTTCGACGATATATGTACCTTGTACATGTTTTATTTTTATGGACTCTGACTCCTCACTTTATCCTTACTATCGTTTTTTTTTATCAGTAGAAGAAAATATACAGCTTGACGTACTTTGGAGAGCTACGAGCTGTATGAACGTCAGTTGCGGCGCGTGCAGTAGTTGGTGCAATAAAATAACTTTAAGAGACGTTTCTTCTCGGTTTAAAACTCAGCATATTATTTTGAAAAGAATTATACGTCGGCTGATCAAACAAAAATTAATAAATAAAAGTAATTTAAAAAACTAAATAAAAAACCCGACTGCGTTTCTTTAAATATGAAGACTTAGTGAGGCACATACGGCTGGCTTTCTAGAATGGGTCCCGACTGCTTTAATTTTACGATGACTTTCTTGTTTTAGGGTTTTTCATTTTCATATTATTAAAGAAATGCAGTCGGGTTTTTTAGTTTTTTAAATTACTTTTATTTAAGTATTTATTTATTTTTAGTTTTATTATTTTTTCATTTTGATATATCTAGTGTCACTCTCACAGTAAATACGAATCTAACGACACCTCTCAAGTCAAAATCCATCAAGCCGTTTAGGCTAGAGAGTGAGAAATATTCGAATTTGGCGCCAAAAATCCGCCATTTTGTTTTATTATTTTGATATATCCAGTGTCACTCTCACAGTACTATAAATACGAATCTAACGACAGTTTATATAATTTCAAGCCAAAATCCATCAAGCCATTAAGGCTGCAAAGCGTGCCAAACAATTATACATACATACATACATACACTCGAAAAACTACTATACCCTCCTTCTGGCGCAGTCGGGTAAAAAGTAGTGCATCTTACTAAATTGTTGTAGCTATGCTCCTGTAATGCAGAATTTTTCGAGCCCGCCTCATTGATCGAGTGGTCGCTAGTGCGGGTCAGGCAAAGTATTGCTGGACTCTGGGCAGCTGAGGCCGTCAGCTGCTCGAAAGTAGCTCGAGCTTTGGCGAACCGTGAGGCAATGTCCTCACTCTCCGATTCCAGAGCGCGTTATTGCTGACTTATTCCCAGTGACTTCTGTCAGTTTATATAATTACGAAAATGTGAACGTAAAATAATACAATTTATCTCTCGTTTAGAATATAAAATATAGTTTTTAGAATTTTTGCCTGCATACTGCATGGATTTACCAAAATTTATTGTAATATTCATGCAAAATTTTAGACAAACTTGTAGTATAAGTTTGTAAAATTGTAATAGATTCTGCCAGAAGTTATTACTCCACACGGATGAAGTGGCAATAGCTAATATCAAACAACAACATTTTTTTAGTAAAGCAGTCTCGTTAATCTCTGAAGTAAAGGAGATCAATATCATTCCTTATTACGTACATTAGACAAGTTACATCGTAATATTTATATTTTCGATGGTTCATTGTAAAGGCTCAGATTTATCAGACTGCTGAAAATACATAATGATGAAAATCAAGAAAACTAATATAAGATTTTACTTAAGTTACATTTATTTGAAATATACATTTAATTAGAATAAAAAACTTTGACTAGGATCCGTACAGATTTCTGTAGTCCTTAGCAGCATATAAAATTATTATTACAATAATATTTATTTCTAATAGTAAAGTAAGTAGGTAATGAGTTATGTAGGCACAGTCGTGGCGTCATCTAATTCGGCGGCATCGGCCAAGTGGTCTCGCAGCGCTGCCGCCAACGCGCTGACGAAGCTCGGCAGGTCGGGCACCGCTCGGCGCGCGTGCAGCGCCCGCGCCAGGAAGGGCAGGCGGCGCAGCGCGCGCCCCGACACGGCCGCGTCCGCCGCCGCGCGCGCCACGGCCCACAGCTGCAGGCTGGCGCGCGCCGGCTCGCTGTCAGCGAAGCGCGCGCCCTCCAGCACGCGCAGCGCGAACACGGGCTCGCGCGGCGCCACCAGCCCGCGCCCCATCAGCTCCGCGCAGCAGCCGCGCAAGATCTCGTACGCGGCTCGTGCCGACGGAGGGCCCACGCGTCGCTTGATATCGGCGCGGTCCACGAACGCCACGTCGATGGCGCCCGTCACGTTGGACGTGGTGAGCACGAGTGCGTTGGGCCGCCGTCGCAGCCGATCCAGCTGAGTGAGGAGCGCGTTCACGGCGCGGATAGAGTCAGACGGCTCGAGACCGGAGAGCGCGGCGCGACGCGCGTGTGCCAACGACTCCACTTCGTCGACGAGCACACAGGCTAACAGCCTCCGGTCCGAGACGATCTCATCGAGCCGCTCGAACAGTCTTGCTACTAACTTTCCGCTTTCTGCGAACCATTTGGAAAACAGCCCGTGTGCATTTATTTCTACAAGACGGGCTCTCGGAAATCGATCGGCGAGACGCACTGACAGTTTTTGAGCAAGTGCGCGACACAAGCTAGTCTTGCCAGTACCAGGTGGACCATGCAACAACACTACTCGGTTCCAGCCAATTATGTTAGGGTCTACACCCCGATCAGCAAACTCAAACGCAGTTTCCACAAATCGAACGGTATCCTCTTTTAATTTGGTATCATAAATGAGACTCTCCCACAGCCCGTGGAACTCTTGACTGGGCAATGACCAGACGTCAGCTGCTGCAAACTCTTCCCCTGTACTGGCATCGGTCATCGTGTCAGTTTCAGCACCAAATGCATCCAGTCTAAAGACATGATACTTAAGTTCAGTTTCAGTCACTAGAACTTCACTATCATGTTCTATATCACAAAACGTTATCATTTGAACATGTTCTTTCAGTTCAGCATTGTCTTCCAGATCAGATCCAGATAAAATAACGCCAGGTGTCAAAGATACAAAATTCATTAAAAAACTACGTACAAGTTCCATAACATAGTCCTTACTGGCTCGGCTTTGAGATTTTTGCACAACTTCAACATGTAATGCAGGATTCATGGCAATAAACTGCTAATATCACTATAAATATTTCAAATTAATTATTGAATCAAAATTTCATGTATGTCCTATAATGCGAACATTTCACTTCTCTTCATTATTGAATTTTATTGTTATTAATTAGATATTGTTTATGTTTTGAAAATTATCACAATGTTCACACAAATATATGGAGACACTACACTGAATATAACAATGAAGCAGATCTACAATCAGCAAACTAACATGCGACGCTGTAAAACAAATGATCCAAATCCAAAGAGAATGTAACTAGACTGGAATAGTCCATCAAAATCCGACGCCAAAACGACCCACTGACCATCAAATTAAATAAATAATTAAATATTAAAATAACTGACCAAGTTTCTTTGAATTTAAAATTATCAGTTACTGTTCATAAATTTGACAATCTCTGACATTGACAAAATGGGTAAATTCATTGCTCTATATGTTATGGATAGCAAATGATTGTTTATGGGTAGAATTTAGCAGTATATCGAATAATAGTAAATTCAAACATTCTGTTGTTTCTTTTTTATTTTTGTCTCTATTTAAGCATGAAATTGGCATTTTGACAATAATTGTGTGACATCATCATAATACCTGTTTGTGGCCAATGCGCCATTACAAAATACATTTATTGGCAAGTCACCTGTCAAAATGTTTATTCTATCTGAGATTACAATGTGGAGATTTAGATCATAAAAAGAAAAAATATTGATATTTTTCTACTGTTTCACAAGTATCACGCCTAATTTAATTCGCCATTATCTACCTATGGTACTTTCAAGTGTAATTTATTATACACGTTTTTTTTCATAGATCATAATATTGCGAGTCCATCAGCTTTTTACGTCAGTAAGATTAAAGTCCTAGATTCAAATCCTCAAACTCAAACGAGAGGATTCTGGCACGCCACAAGACATGGGTCCTAGCCATGCCATTAATCTAATTTCAATATATTTTTTAAAATAAAAATATATGTTAAATAAGTTAAGTTGTCCTATCTGTACATAAGGCTACTCTCGCCTCAGTTACGCCTATTACCACCATGCCCATGTTATCACACTCCCAGTCCAACACTTACTTAAGTCATAGAGAAAACGTTTTTTTTTTATATAGTTGGCATTAGAAAATATTTTTGACATTGACAACTGTTTCTGTAATAATTTCTGTTTGATAGATACGACGACTTCAGTCGAAGTTGGTATTGATTCAGCGTATAAAAGCAGAACCTATATCTGAACATAATAATAAAGCATTCGATAATTTTGTTAGAAGTGTTTGACTAACAGTGATGTCATATTATTTAAAGTTGTGAACCTTAATAGAGTGGTCGCGGTGGAGCAGTGTGGGGAGTGACCCATAGTACGGGTGGCCGAAGGGCGTGCGCGAAGTTTTCCCTGTAATAATGTGGCACTAGAAGCGTTGCAGTGCAGGCTTGAGGCTGCAGAGCGGCGCGATGGCGGCCGACACAGCGGTGGCGGCCAGCCCCGAGGAGACACTCGAGTCGCTGCTGCGTGAAGCCGAAGCACTAAAGCAGAAATTGGAGGAAGAGCGTCAAAAGCTCAATGATGTATCTCGTGAGTGTCGCATGTTGGCTGGCGTCAGCCACTGTCCGCTACGTCTATTTAGTAGAGCTGCCCATTTGTCCCTGTCCCTAAAAGTTAGAAAGACATTAGACCCGCCAGAACCTGTGGGAAACTATTCTTTTAGTTGTTGTTGTTGGAACAACATGACAGTGTGCTGTTTGCAACACAAATATGTGTGCCAGTGTATTAAATATTCCAGTACTGGCTTCGTTCTGCTGCTTTGTCTAAGTGTTTAGAATAACAGTAACAAAAGTGTCAAATTGAAAACCAAATAAATTTAAACTTAAAATCAAAAACAAAAATATAAATTGATAATGTATTAGTGTAGAAGATATTCCAGACAAATTCAAAAATACTAGAATAATGTCTCTGGATAAGTTGGAGTAATGTATACTTAGCTTTTCTTAGTTTATACTGTACTGTACCTGTACAGCGGGTCTTTGGTCAAGGTATCTTAAAATATCTAGTGTACAATGTAATAGATCCTAGTGTCTAAGACTGTCTATATCTGTCATCATGTCTATATCCGAGTCATGTAGGCCTGTAATGTAATATAAAGAGATCTTTTAGGTATATATTTGTTTCAAAGTTAGTTTGTTTTGTGTGTATTGCAGTGTCATGTGTAGCAGAACGGCTGGAAACCATTGCTTTCCCCAACTTGAAGCTGCGGCGCATGCTCAAGGGCCACCAGTCCAAGGTGCTCTGTTCCGACTGGTCTCCAGATAAACGACACATTGTGTCCTCATCACAGGTAAACCTCTTGCAGCACCATACATAATAATATTTCAATTCAAGTTATGTAAAAAGAAACATATGATCATAAATTAGGATTTTTTAAGAAGACATCCAATATAAAATTTCCAGCACTGTTCAGCTACAATGTAAATTTTTCAGTGTCGTGTCATGGCTTCATTTACATACAGCAGCACATTACAGCCAGACCCGAAACAACAATTTATGGATCACACAAAGTGATGTTTAGTGTGGGAATTGAACCTGTTACACTTCATGGGAAAGCCCGTGGCCAGTCATTGTGCCAATCGTATAGTGAATGTGGACTATCATATCAATCACAAAGTTGAAATAATTTATTTGAATTGGACATTTTGAATGTCTCGTTTGACTTGGCATGACTATGTCTAAATTTCATTAGATTTTAGAGATAAACAACCAGCTATCCATCGAGGCTTGGCTAGTTTTTACAGACTGTTTTTGGTTGTATATTTTACTCCATTGAATGTTATTTTGAATTTCAAATATATTGGAATACACATCATTTGGACTCTGCATTGAGTAAGCACGGTGATCACGGATGAAGCACGGATCCTTAAACCTTGTCCGTGCGAGAAGAGACCTTTGGTCAGGAGTGCCCTCTTATAAGCTGTTGATGTGACCTATCTAATGTGATGTACACATCATTTTAAAACTAGACGCATGGTTATCGCGATTAGGTACAGAATAGATGTGTTTGTGTGTAGGATGGCAAGGTGATGGTATGGGACGCATTCACGGCCACCAAGGAGCTGACCATCGCCATGCCGAGCACGTGGGTGATGGCGTGTGCGTACGCGCCGTCCGGCAACCTGGTGGCGGCGGGCGGGCTGGACAACAAGGTCACGGTGTTCCCGCTGGCGGGCGGCGAGGACGAGCCGGCCGCGCGCAAGCGCACCGTGGCCACGCACACGTCCTACATGTCGTGCTGCCTGTTCCCCAACACCGACCGCCAGATCCTCACGGGCAGCGGCGACGGCACGTGCGCGCTGTGGGACGTCGAGTCGGGCCAACTGCTGCAGAGCTTCCAGGCGCACGCCGCCGACGTGATGGCCCTGGACCTGGCGCCGTCCGACATGGGCGACACGTTCGTGTCGGGCGGCTGCGACCGCGCCGTGCTGGTCTGGGACATGCGCACGGGCCAGGCCGTGCAGGCCTTCGACACGCACGACTCCGACGTCAACAGCGTCAAGTACCACCCGTCGGGGGACTCGCTCGTCACCGGCTCCGACGACTCCTGCTGCCGCCTGTTCGACCTGCGCGCCGACCGCGAGGTACTTACTAACTTACTTCCTTCCCACCTTTTATTTTTAGGCCACGTACACGGGTAGAGCGAACAGTAGATTCAAATAGCGTGCTACTACTCTAACAATATCAAGTACTCTACCTGTGTTAGTACACCAAGCGCCTGTTTCGCGACCTGAAGCAAACACGTTTTTCTTTTCTTTCCATTTACAATTATATTGGTCGCCAGACCATACGCGAAGCAGTCAGTGCTGCGCCCCCCACTTCTAGAAGGTGGTTATTGTTCACCGTCTCCACGACCGCAGTCGGTTTCAGCAGTTCAGCTCCTAGTTACTAGTGGGTTCCGATGCAATGTTAAACGTTCCTCATATTGCGTTTTGTATCGCTCAATTCCAGCAAACCAAGGCGCATCAACTATTGCTCTTGAGATGCGATTAAGTGTTGATTTGAACCACCTTTTTGTTACCATCGATTGATCAGGTTAAAAGCTAAAAAGTGCATATTTTTATCTTTGAGCTAATTTGAACACTTTACAAATACGGCAATGCAACAGACGCTACATTCCTAAACAACCTACAACATTACAGCTCTTCTGTGGTCAACGTACATGGATCTGTTCACACAGAATTTTAATTTTGGTCTACATATTTAATTATTTGTTTTGCTAATGTTTTTTTATGGGTGTTCGTTGACTTGATCTATCAATCAACGCACAGCCTAAACACTGGACGGATCGGGCTGTTGTAGCAGCCGTGCATAATGTAGTAATGAATTAAATACGTAATTAATTAAAATGTAGAAAATAATAATTTTCAGTAAACTACGCTTAAAAAACTGACTTCAACCTCTTTCTCTCTTTTGTTTGGTTAGTATACCTGCTCCTAAGTGTAATGTAACAAATACTTTTGAAAAAATCTCATCAAAATCGGTTAACCAATCGGCGACATAATGGCAGACATACATAGTTACATACAGGTCAAACTGAGAACCTTCTTCCTTTTTTAAAGTCGATTAAATATCGGGCTACTGAGGTTTGGTTCAGAAATTCTTTTACTCTTAAGATTTACTGTAGTTTGGGCTTTTACAGAGCAAATATATACAACCATTCCTTTTTTGTACTACGTTGGTACGTTTATTGATCTTAAAGAACGTTATAAATATTTTATTATTATTGCACACAAATGACAATCCCATAACAGATATAAGTCTAATGCGACAAAGTAACTAGACATAAAATTAACTTAAGGGTGCTTTTCCACCAGAGAAGAGCTATGCTACGTTGCTGTAGATGCGTTCGGCTTCCACCAAACATATCGTCACCCTCCCGGCTAACTGTCCTAACTACCAATTGATGTTTTTCCAGGGCAACCGTTTTTCGGTCGGGCGTTACAGTTAAATTACTGTAGATGCGTTATTTGTGGCTTTATCAATGAATTAAAAAGTTTTTTATATAGGTCTTGGCTTATTCTTTAATTTTGTAGTCGCCCTAAAGCCCTAAGGTATCTATTTAATGTCAGTGCAGATACGTCAGTTTGTGAGATATAACAGTTAGCGGAGAGGGCGACGATATTCATTGTTACACAATACACATAGCTTAACACTGCTGGAAACGGACTCAGTTAAGCTGTTTTTTCTATGGAAAGATGTGTGCTATGGATGGCTTCCTTACTATTGATATAACACATCTCTGGTGGGAAAGCACTCTAACACGTTACGTACATCATTTGTATGAGCTATCTGACACGTAAGCTTATCTGGTACTTATATTAAAGTGGTGAAACAGGCGCTTACTGTACTTACTAATTAAGAAAAGCCGTAGGTACCAGTTTCACGTCAGAATTGGACTCCACTCCTATTGGTGAGCAGCGCCAGCCCTACTTCTGGAATATAGAATGGTTGGTACGTGCGAGTGTAGCAATAATGTGTCGTACAGGTGGCGCGGTACAGCAAGGAGAGCATCATCTTCGGCGTGAACTCGGTGGAGTGGTCGGTGAGCGGGCGCCTCGTGTTCGCGGGCTACAGCGACTACACGGCCTGCGCCTGGGACGCGCTGCGCGGCGCGCGCGTCTGCGTGCTCTGTGGACACGAGCACCGCGTCACGCGCGTGCAGCTGGCGCCCGACGGCACCGCGCTGTCCACCGCCTCCTGGGACGCCACCATACGCATCTGGGCGTAGGCGCCAGCACCGCGTCACGCGCGTGCAGCTGGCGCCCGACGGCACCGCGCTGTCCACCGCCTCCTGGGACGCCACCATACGCATCTGGGCGTAGGCGCCAGCACCGCGTCACGCGCGTGCAGCTGGCGCCCGACGGCACCGCGCTGTCCACCGCCTCCTGGGACGCCACCATACGCATCTGGGCGTAGGCGCCAGCACCGCGTCACGCGCGTACAGCTGGCGCCCGACGGCACCGCGCTGTCCACCGCCTCCTGGGACGCCACCATACGCATCTGGGCGTAGGTGCCAGCACCGCGTCACGCGCGTGCAGCTGGCGCCCGACGGCACCGCGCTGTCCACCGCCTCCTGGGACGCCACCATACGCATCTGGGCGTAGGCGCCAGCACCGCGTCACGCGCGTGCAGCTGGCGCCCGACGGCACCGCGCTGTCCACCGCCTCCTGGGACGCCACCATACGCATCTGGGCGTAGGCGCCAGCACCGCGTCACGCGCGTACAGCTGGCGCCCGACGGCACCGCGCTGTCCACCGCCTCCTGGGACGCCACCATACGCATCTGGGCGTAGGCGCCAGCACCGCGTCACGCGCGTGCAGCTGGCGCCCGACGGCACCGCGCTGTCCACCGCCTCCTGGGACGCCACCATACGCATCTGGGCGTAGGCGCCAGCACCGCGTCACGCGCGTGCAGCTGGCGCCCTCCGTCGCGCGCCTACTGCAGTACTGAGTACGCCGGAGCGGATATTAAGCTGCATTTCTTTAAACTATACTAGTATGGTTCCAAATACCTTGTGCGTAGATTTAGTCGCGTATACCTATAGCGCTAGTCGAAGATAGTATGATAAATAATTATTTATAAAGATTTATCTAAGTAATGTATGTAAATATTGGTTATGAAGCACGTGGAGGGGTGATGTTAATTTTTGCGAATATTTATTTTTAGACTTAGACATCTCAAGTATCATAGTAAAGTAAGGGCGGCCCAGCTCCGTCCGTCCAACAGCTCAGTGTTAGTCTCCTACTTATCAATAAATTTGAATGTTATTAACTTGTTTTATTTCCACAACAAAGTTCTCTCCGAGCTGGCAGCTACTCTAACAGTGTGGTGTGAACACTGACTGTTCCAGCGCCAAATTCTCACGAAAACAATGACCCGCCTGGTTCACCTGGTTGTTGAGTGATTAGAACACTACTGGGTATAGAGCTCGGGTCCGATTTCCGAGGCGGCAAATATTTTATTGTCTTTTGCGATATTTCAAAAATAAAATTATCGTTTACTACAAAAGAATTGCTATGACTTTATATCTTAATTTATGCAGTACCTACTTGCATTTCGCGACTTCGTCCGCGTAGGGTGGTGACTTTCGGGCAGAAAAGTATAGATAGCTGTCAGCTATCTATACTTTTCGAGTCTCGGGCACAGCTATTAGCTGTGCCGGAGACTTCGAGACCCGCACTTACGGCGGCCACGCGGAGATCGCCACGCAATCCTCGACGCCCAGAGGGTCTTCTGCGGCGGATGGGGCGTGAGGAGGATTGTTCCCTGACGCGCTGCGCCTCCTCCTTAGCTCTTATGACTGCTTCGCAGAATCAGGAGACGGCGTCCCAGTCCCCCTCGCTCCGCTCGAGAGGTTACCGTCGCCGATCACATCCCTAACGACACGGCGGTGCCCAGTCCATGCAGGGCTCACCGCCACTGTATGCTCCACTGTGTCTTCCGGGTGGTCCTCGCAATAACACCGGTCACAAGCAAGACAAACCCATTATAAGCACAACGCAAGCATTGCTTTTGTTTTACGCAAATTGCGATTGGCTAGTCAGTCAATCTTGTGAAACTTGGTTTTGTTTTTATGGGAAATATACTGTGTTTGTAAAATGCTTGCATGGGGACTAAAAATTCAGACTTCTATGTAGTTGTATCCACAACGAAGGGCTCGAAAATGGCCCGAGAAAAGGTTGGTATTGTCGTGCTCACGCTTTTTTATGGGTGGCCGGAGATCGTCACGTGATCCCGACGCCCGGAGTGTCTTTCGGGACGGCTTGGGCGTGAAGAGGTTCGTTCCCTCACGCGCCCCGTCTCCTATAGCGGTAGGTAGACTGACAAACGATAGAGTTGACCTCTTAGAACGTAGACTGCTCTATCTACTTCTTAGATTGGGCCGACTATAAACCAAACCATAAATGGTACTTTAAAAACGACAACAACTAAACAAAGAAAATATCTGCTCGTTCCGAAATGTAGGTTCGAATTGATAAAGACGAGCAAGAAACTCCATTCGTTACTCTTTTTACCCGACTGCGCCAGAAGGAGGGTTATGTTTTTCGAGAGTATGTATGTATGTATAATTGTTTGGCACGCTCTGCAGCCTTGATGGATTTTGGCTTGAGAGATGTCGTTAGATTCGTATTTACTGTGAGAATGGCACTGGATATATCAAAATTATAAAATAACAAAATAGCGGATTTTTGGCGCCAAATTCGAATATTGCTCACTCTCTAGCCTGTACGACTCGATGGATTTCAGCTTGATAGGGGGCGTTTGATTCGTATTTACGGTGAGAGTGACACTAGATATATCAAAATATAAAAATAATAAAACTAAAAGAAAATAAAAAAAGGTAATTTTAAAAACTAAAAAACCTGACTGCGTTTCTTTATAATATGAAAATGAAAAAACCCTAGAAAGCCAGCCGTATGTGCCTTCACTAAGTCTTCATATTTAGAATGGGTCCCGACTGCTTCAATTTTTCTTGTATTCTTGTTTTAGGGTTTTTTCATTTTCATATTATAAAGAAACGCAGTCGGGTTTTTTAGTTTTTTAAATTACCTATTTAAAAAATATGTTTACAATTTCTCTGAAACATAACCCAATATATAGTACGTTATACAATCTTTGATTATATAGACATATATTATCAAAGAATTCAACAATGCAGAGACCTTGCGATGTCCAAAACAAATGGTAGAACATACTAAGGGACTAATTCCTCAAAATTTAGTGCTCACATAGATAAGTATAATGATGATCCGAAATAGTGCTTCTATATAAAAAAATAAGAACTCATTGTCAATAAAGAAAGAAATAAATGCTCGATGCCATAGAATGACGATTGATGATGACGGATGAGATCTAATAAAACTAGATCTATCAAAATCAAGATCAATTGCCCATTACAATCGATTTAATTATTATTGGAATCTGGATAACTCCTGACTACATTTAAGTATTCTCCAGTAGAGCCCAACCAACATGCTGCCAAGATTTTTGTTTTCTTTATTTGTTTGTATCTATGTATGTATTTTAAAAGAAACAATTTTTTGTAAGGGCATAAAGACTCGGCGTCCAATCAACTCATAAATAATAAAAAAAAATATCTGTCTGCGCCAAAGTGCGCCATTTTACTTTTTCACTCACAACAGGAAATCATTCATTGTTCTGCTACTGTGCGAGCGGACGAGTCACTTCGATCTATTGGAATTTAGAGTATAGACAGTGCCTTAGCTGTTTTTCCTTAGTATTATCTTTTTGTTGGAAACAGTGTGAGTTAAACTTGTCGCCATGCTGCGGCAACTGTTATTACCTCCGGTATTGCTATTTATAGCTCTCGGAGTTCCCTCAAACGCACAAAGTAAGTAATTTTAATTCCTAATTGTTTTAGTATCGACCTCGACTGTATCTTGTGATAAGTATCCAAGTCCCTATATGTATCGGGTGTCATTCGGTCTGGTACGACACCTTAATACTGTTGAAATATTGAATAATCTAATCTATGAACGCAATTTCATTGCTCTTCGTCCGATCCGTTAGGTTCGCGCATGTATTTGCATTGTACTTTAGTTTGACGCAGACATGAGAGTCGATAAATACGTGATCCCGTCGCAGCTGATGGGCGACGGCTGTCGTATGATGTCACACGATGAGTAATAAAATTTGTTTCGACCTAATTACGGTTAATTAAAAATTATCAAATATTTAGTAGGTAGATGTATTGCGGCGGTACGCAGGGCCAGTTCCTCTATCTATTACTGTATCACAGTGTTTTAGAAACCCTTGGGGAGGACATTTTTAGCTAATAGCGTAAATCGATGTAGTTAGACCTAATAACACAAATTGCAAAAGAAACCCCATGTCAATTATTTTTAGTTTTCGAGAAAAAAATACTAAAGTTGCTAATTCGGAGTGTGGTTTAAATAGGATTTTTTAAAATTTTTCTTTTATCTTTAAAATAAAGAGCAAAATTTGATATCCGGATTTTATCACATATATTTATGTGTTATTCAAGCTTTACAACACGAATGAATTGTAACTAGGTACAAAGATATTTGCAAAAAATCCAATTTTAGTTTCTATTTTTTATTTCTTTATTGACATAGTTTCCGCACGAAATCTTCATGGTAAATTATAGTTAGCCTTTTGTACTATGTACTTGAATTAAATCAGCCACATAATCCGTGGTATTACAAAATTATGTACAATTGAAAAAAAATCTAAGCGCCTTTATTATTACAAATAGCAAAGTCAACAATCAGCACTTTGCTTTTTAAATGATACAATAATTTTAAATTTAATCTACCATATGGATATGTTTAATATATACATGTTTTAATGTGTATTTCTTTCAATTACGTAGGTCCTAGTAATAGTCACCACACGATTTTTAATTGCAAACTATCATGACATGACATTTGCTATATGGTAGATTAATTAAGAATTTATTTTAAGCATTATCTTCTAAAATGTCGACTTCTCTAGATAAAATTATTGTATCATTTAAAAAGCAAAGTGCTGATTGTGGACTTTGCTATTTGTAATAATAAAGGCGCTTAGATTTTTTTTCAATTGTACATAATTTTGTAATACCACGGATTATGTGGCTGATTTAATTTAAGTACATAGTACAAAAGGCTAAGTATCATTTACCATGAAGATTTCGTGCGGAAACTATGTCAATAAAGAAATAAAAAATAGAAACTAAAATTGGATTTTTTGCAAATATCTTTGTACCTAGTTACAATTCATTCGTGTTGTAAAGCTTGAATAACACATAAATATATGTGATAAAATCCGGATATCAAATTTGACTCTTTATTTTAAAGATAAAAGAAAAATTTTAAAAATCCTATTTAAACCACACTTCGAATTAGCAACTTTAGTTTTCTCGAAAACTAAAAATAATTGACATGGGGTTTCTTTTGCAATTTGTGTTATTAGGACTAACTACATCGATATACGCTATTAGCTAAAAATGTCCTCCCCCAAGGGTTTCTAAAACACTGTGTGTATTCGTATTCCGATTAAGCCGGGTCCAGACGAGTGTAACGTGTAATGTAATCCACCGCGTAATGTAACACGAATTCTACGTGTGGACGGCAGTACGAGCATTACATGTAACACTCGCGCTGAAGAATTCGTGTTACATTACACGGTGGATTACATTACACGTTACACTCGTCTGGACCCGGCTTTAGATCAAGGACTAGTCGTCGTCGTCATGCACATACAGTAAGCGATTCGATACAATGCGATGCTTAGTAGAATAGGTAGCTTCTTTTTAGTTGATCAGTGAGTATAGTTATTAGTTGTAATAACCATGTAGATGAATACAATTATGAATATTTAGATTGTATCCATCCATGGTTATTGTTCTGTAGGTAGTAAAACATTTAGTCTTTTATTATATTACTGTAATTTCCAAAAAGGTACTGTGTGTGTTTTGTCAAGGAAATAATTTCACAGTGAAATTATTTGTTACTTGGGTAAGCCAAGCAATGAAGGGCCAAAATCAAGTAAATGTGGTAGACGGAATGTTAACCACATCTAAGCATGGCTCCGGCATTCACATATGTTTACTTAGTTGATAATTTGTCAGTTTTGATTAATTGATAAACAGTACCTTATAATGAATTATTTTTTTAAATTCCCTACATAAATAAAGATTAAAAGAAATGATTTAAATTAACAACTAGTGATGATACCTACAGCATTAAACATAGGAGAGAATTTGTTGGTATGGCTACAGGGAGTGTGAGCGTTTGGTGTAATCTTGCTGAACACAAAAACTGCTATTAACTGTGCAGATAATTTCCTGAGCTCAGTGTTGTTTGTTCCATATCTTAACTTTATCAGTAGAACTGAGTAAACAAGCTAGCAATGTCTCTTTATTTAATCATAAAACAATGAACATCATGACTTGTATTTGTTTTATTAACTGCTAACTAAATAAATGATACCACAACTAATGCGGGGCTGTTTGTTAGTATTCTCTATTAAGGCCTCTGATGCAACTGAGATTGAAAAAGAAGAAGTACATAATTAAAGGACAAGCATCGTCAATATTTCCAAAATTCCTGAATCATATATTTATTTATTTTACTCTAACAACTGAAAAACAAGACCTTGTTTGAACTTTCATACATAAATAATAATAGCCCTTTGCTGGTGATAAATTCTTACTTGATAAATAATTGGTTAGTAGTTCTGTGATCCCATTTGATATGTGTGCCTACTCAATCCGACTATATATAAATATAAACCTGTACTGTATACTGATATAAGTCTGTATATCTTTTGAGCGACTACTTTTTTAAATCTCTTAGCAATTGCCTACATAATAAAGTATATAGTCTGCATTCCATGTGTGCAACCTTGATAGTTGCGCTCAGTGTGGATGAATCAGTCAGGACATGTTATTTTATGCTAGAGTTCCTTGGTAAATGACCTATCCAACTCAAAAGTATTTTTTCAAACTGTATGTAACCAAGTATTTCCTGAGAATGGTGCATTCAAAGAAACATAAACTCTTGAGCTTTATACCTAATATGTAAATATGTAATATGTATACAATAATAATATAGATACCATAAGATAGATGGTCAAGATGACCATCTAATATTATGTTACCACAATCAAACAGTTTGGAAGGTTACTCTTGGAACCTTGGGCTTCGTACCAACAAACATATAGCATTAGCGCTCAAGATGTCAATTTCTCCTTTTGACGAGGACATGTAATTATACCGTGTTTTTAGTTGATTAAATAATGATTTCTTAGAATACTAAGAAATCATTCTTTGGTGATATAGCGGCATGATTTAGCGACTTGTTATAGCGGCAACAAAAATACATCATCACACGACCTCGTGACAGATAGATGGACGGACGGACAGCAGAGACGTAGTAATAAGGTTCCCGTTTTTACCCTTTGGGTACGGAACCCTAAAACCCTAGTCGTCTGTCTAGTAAAAATTACTAATCTTCCCCCATGGTCTGTTACCCTGAATCATCGACCTCCAAACGCTACAACAGCTCGCGCGTCAATGTGGCCACAGCACCGCACCGCTTGTCGCGCCCGCCACACGCCGTAGCCGTGATCGTATACGTTCGTGTATGAGCGGGCACATACACGTAGGTAAGACGTTACTTAGTCGCATTAATTATTATAGTTAGGAACATAAAGTGATCAATGCAGGCCAGGCAGTAGCGACACTTTAATACTACATTAATATATTTACTTGGAGTATCTTGGTGAATCTACGGTAGTTTGAGGTACTGAAATGTTTTGCTGTATGAAAAAGACGTTTTGTAACCGGAGGAGATCGAGACTGAGGTGTAGGGGTAGTACGAATAGTGATGCGAGGCATGCGCAGACGCGGACGTGACTGTGGAGGAGGGCGCGCCACTCACGGTGGAATGCGCTCTGCGCGTGGAGGAGCGCGCCGAGTGGAGGAAGGACGGCGGCGCCGTGCCCAGCGACATGCGGCCGGCGGGCGAGGCGGCGGCGGCCGGCAAGCTCACGGCGCGGCTCACGGCGGCCGCGGCGCGCGCGGCGCACGCCGGCGAGTACACGTGCGCGCGCCAGGCGTCCGCGCGCGTGCGCGTGCACGTCCGGCCCGCGTCCAGCCCGGCCGGTACACAGACAGACAGACCGCTCGACGCGGTCATGTTAACTAGCTTTGCTCTTCCTACTAGTTACTGTTTGTAGTTTGATCTATAGTTATAGTCACGTTTGTTTGAAGCTATTACCGTGTTGTTGATTGTTATTATCGCGAGTAAATTTAGTTCTCATTTCCTTGTATTTACGTTACCAGGTATGATTAAATATTATTTGTAGTTGACAAGTTATTATTTTCCGTGTCACCGAGTTCTCTCAATGAGAACGCGGGTGGCGCCGCGGCACACACTCTGCGCTTGGCTCACGTATTTCGTTATCTAAATCTAGTTGACGTATTGCTGGCTCTGTTCGCCTGTAGTTAAGCTTCAGTATCTGTAGGTGTTGTTACTGCAGTATGTCGCTGATACACATCGCCAGTACTACGGACTTGATCGGGCCAGATAACGTTGTAGTAACGTTATCTTTGTAATGATAAGTACTTTTGATTTAATTACCAGCTAAATCATGAGGAATATTGAAATATGAAAACGACTACCTACGACGTTGATAAGAATATTGGTAGCTGGTACTGAATACATATTCTGTTTTTTAAAATCTCCTTTCTATGTGGTTTTTATTTTCTACATTTTTATATAATAATATGATAAATTATTACATTGGTTAATTTTAGTTCCTTAACTCAACCACCAAAAATATCTCAAAATTTATAAAGTTATTTAGAAATCATCAAAAATAATATATACATAATAGTGTATTAGGTAATAATATAATTACAATAATTAATATATGTTCAGTTTTCGTTTCGTATAAAAACGAACTTTTGAAGAAAAAGATAATATGTGTAGGGTGCAAAATGGGAATGTAACTAGAGAGACCGTTCTCCGGTTCGATTAACCGCTCGGGCAGTGTGCTCTAACAGAACTACTAGCGAAAAGTGGACGTTATGTGTGTTGCTACTTGCTATACGGATATTATGTCACTTTGTCGTACCACACTAAGGGCATGAGGTTAACGTTTATTATTAGGAGGAATTGGTCGTGCCTAACGAGCCCCGAATACGTCAAACAAAGTAGTGATGTCGAATTGTCAACCACCGCCAACCACCGCCGCCGATCCATCCGTGTCAGTAGGAGAACGTAGGCCTCTCTCAGCGTAGTACCCACTGCACCTCCGAGACGTTACTCCGGCGCGCGCAGCCTGCTCGGCGAGGACGGTGATGACAAGATGGCGGCTCAAATCTTTGTTGTCCTACACACTTTCATGTCTAAATTCATGAACATACTAAAGTGTTTTTTTTTAATTGGTACCCAATTACTCATCCGCAATATAACACCATACGTCTTAATACCTAGACCTAATTTTCGGAAACAATTTTTCCAAAAAGTTTAAAAATCTGTTGCTCCCTTAAAGATATTTCGAAAACATTTTCAACCTTGATATTTAGATTGCGTTTGAGTATCAGCCAGTGCCAAGTTTCAATAATATCTTTTCAGTAGTTTCCATGAATTTGGTTTCGCTCCGCTTTAAGCTCGTAAGTGATTTGATACCTAATAAGGATTCCCCATCGAGTAGGCACGTAGTCGAAGCTTATGGTTGAGTATCAGTGTATGAGTACGAGTTGGACTCGCTGCTTGGTACGTGGCTGCATGGCGGCAGTGACAGCGGCGCTGTGTTGCAGGCGAGGCGCCAGCTGCGGGCGCCGGGGGCACCGCAGGCGCTGCGGGCGCTGCCAGCGCGGCGGCGGCCGGCGACGTGGCGCTGGAGCTCACGTACTACGACGTGGGCCGCGCCTTCTCCTTCAACTGCACCATCCCGCGCACTGCGGACGCCGGTGGCTTCGTTTGGTAATACTTTATACCGTATAAGCTAAATGCGCTATCCAACACAAAAAGAATTATTCAAATCGGACCAGTAGTTCCGGAGATTAGCGCGTTCAAACAAACAAACAAACTCTTCAGCTTTATAATATTAGTATTAGTATAGATGGGGAGACCTCTTATGACTTAATTTTAACAACATAATATGTTGTACAGTATGGAGATCAATATTATTGATCTCCATACTGTACACCTGGCTACTTCTACATACTATAACTAATGCATACTGATAACTAATCTATACACTTCTGCATTAGACAAAAACAGTTCATATGTGTAGTTATATATTTATTTTTCCAGATAAATTCAAATTACTTTAAACGATAATTATTTCTATATAAAAATATCTTTACACTTACACTTATCGTCACATACATATCGTGGTAGACCTGACGTTTACGACGCCTGCTTCTCATGCATGAGGTTGGAAACCTGCCATTATACAAAAAAGTTTCTTTGGGAAAGTTGTTTGTAATCATGAGTATGAGTTTAAATATCGGTCACTAATTACCAGTCACCCTATAGATGACCTGAAAAAAGTGTGTTGTGGGTACGGTACCGAGACGTTGTCTCTAACTACCTGCAGTCCTGTCTAGAAGTAGAACGATGCAAGAGTCACTGGGCGAGCGATATTTCATATTATTAAGCAAATGGCGAGTCGTATATTGAGAGTGTGTATGTACAGGAGGAAGAACGGCACTCTGGTGGAGGAAGTCTGGGACCTGCGCGAGCGATACAAGCTGGAGGAGGGCGGCGCCGTGTTCCGCCTCAACGGACGCTCGGCCGAGGACGACTTCGGCAACTACACCTGCGCGCTCGGCGGCGCCGCGCCCGCGCAGGGCTGGGAGCTGCGCGGCCGCCCATACGCCAAGCTGCCCGCCAACACCAACGTCGTCGAGGGACAGAAACTTAAGCTCGTCTGCAGGGTGAGAGTCAATCGCTAAAATTATTACTCTTCTTATAAGTTTCTTTATCTGTTGAATAACTCCACCGGACGTGGCGACTTTGCTACGTTCGGTGATGGTGTCCTGTCACGAATCAGATTCATTGCTCATTTCGGGGTCCTCTGCGAAGCGCAGCGGTCTCCAAAACGAGAAAACGTGGTAATGAATCAGACGACCGGCTATAACGGGTCGTTCCGCGCAGGTGGTGGGCAAGCCGTACCCCGAGGTGAAGTGGACGGTGGCCAACTCGTCGGAGGAGGGCAACGGCACGGACGTGACGGTGGCGCTGGGCGCGCGCGCCGTGCTGGCGGCGTCGGAGCAGGGCGTGGCGGGCGCCGAGCTGGTCCTGGAGGCGGCGCAGCGCGGGGACGCCGGCGTGTACTCGTGCGTGGCGGCGGACGGCCAGGCCGCCACCACGCTGCGCGTCAAGGACATGTACGCGGCGCTGTGGCCCTTCCTGGGCATCTGCGCCGAGGTGTTCGTGCTGTGCGCCATCATCCTGGTGTACGAGAAGCGCCGCACCAAGCCCGAGCTGGACGACTCGGACACGGACAACCACGAGCAGTGAGTGCCGCCGCCGCCCTCGCGCCGCGCCCCGGGCCCGCCTGACGCTTTGCTTGTGTGTTGCAGGAAGAAGTCGTAAGGCGCCGCGCGGCGGGTCGCGGGCAGCTGGCGCCCGTTGACTTTGTGATCGTTGTTATGTTTCGTTCGCAATAGATCCCGTGCCTCCCCTTCTCCCCGTTGACGACGGCGTCGTTCTGCCGGCCGGCCTCTACGTCTGTCGCTCCTTCGCGTCCGTCCGGTCGTCGCAGAACGGGCTGCTAATTTAATGTTTCAAATCCGAGAAAGTACAATAACTAAAATTCAAGCTCTACAGTGTTTTATACTAATCACAGAAATACATTTATTAGACTCAACTATGCTATTTTAAATATAGCTTTGTAATATAATTATGTTCTGACTCGTTTGTACTTATATTTTATTTTTTAGATTTTTATTACTTTGTTTATCGTTACTTACATAGTGTAAGTGCCGAGCGGCGACGATGCCTGTAATAATATTATACATTATTGAGGTAACTAGACGTTCCGACACCTTGTTGTTACGCCTGTACAACTTGTGAGACGAGACAGATTTCGAAGTTCTAAGCTTCAAACGCAAGGCGCTGCCGAGCTCGTCAGTTGCAACTGTCACAGCCGCTCGATACCGACTATATTATGTATTTAATAACAGAATTAGATAATATAATAAATTATTATGTTTACGCATGTGTTTTATTTAAAAAAATAATAAATAGACAATGAGACGAAAACTAAAGGTTAAGTTTACGAATTTGGCCAGTCTTATTGGCGAGGAGTTATAATACTCACACAGGCGAATACTAAGTCGGAGACACACTTGTATGTTGTGGCGTGGCGTGGGAAGTGGCCACCAATCGGTTGTAATTCGGCGACACGCCACAACACACAAGTGTAACTACACACGCGTCAATTGCCGGCTTGTATTTATCAGTTTTATAAATCCTGGCCGTTGACTGAGATCCTTAATGGTAATAGGTATTTAATCACGCTCAACGTTATGAAAAAAAGAACATTATTTTCTAAAATTGGTTTTATTGGCGAAACTCAACATTTGACAACAGGAATGTGATTTTTGTATGTAAAACTATGCAGGGCTTGTAAGCGGTAAAGGTTTAAGGTAAGGCTAACTGGTATAAAAGTTGTAGGTATCTTTACTCCACTGTTAGCGTATTATTATTGTCGCTTTGTTCTATCAGTAACCAACCGAAATTATTTTCTCACTAAAGCACGCTTCTGTTTTAGGCATTAATACCTTACACTATAATGCTAAGGCTTATAGCATGAACACTGCAAAGTTGGCATTCAATAAAACGTTAATTGACACGACAATCGTCCGACTTCTAAACTTTACGAACATTCCACGACCAAACCCAACGACTGAAGCAGCTGGTGTAAACAAATGTAGACACCATTTTACGGCCAATTTCAATAACCTATCTATCTGTAGATTTGTTTATGTACTACAAATACACAATAGGGAAGATGCAAAAATAATATTTATGAAAATTTTGTTATTAAAATGCTAAAAAAGAATAAAAGAAGGGCCATAGCAAGGTTTTCATTTTATTTAATGTTGATTTTTATCATAAATTATGAATAAAAAGTTACATGTAAAGAAACGTATTTCAAAACACCAATCAGTGTTTAGTGACGTTACTCCTGCTATGTCAACTATTGACAACTTTGAGTTGTGAACATTTTAAGCGAAAATTATTTTGCATTTATCGGCTAAAAATGGAAGCTGGGTTTATCAAAGCAGATTCTAGGAATCTACCAAAAGTTAGCGTAGACATGGTTGTAACTTTTTTATGGAAAGTGCGGAGTTTTCGAGTGTAGAAATAATATGGCGATAACCCAATCGGCTATGTTCAAATCAAAAGAGATGGAGAATTATGTATAGTAAAAAGTCGAGTTACGCCGGAGCATGAAATACGTAAAGAAGGTTATCGTGTTACAGCCATTATAAATGAAACACAAAGCTTGGTTCAGTCCTGCCAATGCGAAGATTGTGCGGCTTCTGAAGGTAAACATTTCAGGTTATTTTAAATAGTTAATCTGTAGCATGGATAATTTAGACTAAAATCTATTTCCAGGTGGGTGTAAGCATGCTGCTGCACTATTGCTATGGTTACACAGAAGATCTGAGGAGCCTCCGATAACGTCCATAACATGTTATTGGAAAAAGACAAAATTATCTATATGTACTTCTAGAAAATCATTTATAAAAGCGATACAATGCTTTTATAAATGAAGTTATGAATGCTGCAAAGAAATTCTGGATAGATGCTGTGTTTCCAAAATTAAAAGATATTAATTACATGTTTTTTCTGTAACCATTTTGTAGATATTTTAAATAAAACTTTGTTTTTTAAATACTTTTTTTTATTCAATTTTAATTAAAGGTGATTGCAAATTGACAAGCGCACAACAAATGATTATACTATAGTCTAAATGGGGAATTAGGAAATGATAAACACAGGAATGTGGCTTCAAAAGCAAACTCACACAGTCTTCTGATCACTCTTTCAATATGAATTCGCAGGCTTGCAATTTTCTTTGACCTTAGTACATCATCTCTTGAACTTTTCTTAGTGTTGCTAACACTAGGTGGTCTTATTAACTGAAATTGCTTGTGCAAATGTGCTTGAAGCCTCTGTCTGCCATGATACAAGCTCCAGGTGGTAAAATGTCTATACATTTTTAGCTTGGAACCACTTTTTCTCAGTTTGGGATCAGAAGGCCTAGTTAAAAACAATTTATTAGGAAATTTGGTTGAAGTTGATGGACACAATGGCACGAAACATGAGTCAATACGGCTTTTTTGGTGCTGTTGTTGTAATAACCAGATGTTGATGGGATGTCCATTTTTAGTTTTATCAAAATATATCTTGAAAATAGAGGAAATTTTGAAAAAAGCCAGCGACGGTAACAAACAGTGAACAGTGACAGACATCGACAAACAGCTATGACGTCATCGGAACTATAGGTCCGTTTCCGCGCGAAAATTTAAACTGTCAGTTTCAAAACGCATTTTTTGCAATAAATTAGGGTTTTTTTTAATTTTTAATATACTTGTGGTCTATTCTACATGGAATGCTTTACAATGAAAACATAAATAAAAATATTGCATCTTCCCTATTTAACATGGCTCCATACAAAATGTGTCAATTAAATCTAGTAAGCACATCTACAGAGATAGGTTATTGAAATTGGCCGTATCAAAGTTAAAATACATGACGTGATATCGTTTACATTTTCGAAACGTATTTTTGTTATTTAAGCCCTGAAACTATGTATTTAATAACCTACTTATAAACAACACCTACAACTAGATAAGTTTGTCTCTCGTGGAATAAACTTATCCAGCTTCTTAAAGGTTTGGCAATCAACTAACACAGTGTCAGGTACCATGGTAATCAAATCAAACGGCACAGTAACGCCACCGCTCCAACTCTGCTATTAACTTATCATTTAAATAACATTAAATCGAATACATAAAAGAAATAAAAAAAAAACCAGAGTCGATTAAAATCATGAACCATATCTATACATATAATAAAATCGTAGAAAAGTGCTGTCTGTACATTGAAAATAAAAATAAAAAAAATAGCAGGGGTTATTGTTATGTCGATGTCGAACCCAAAAATGTAATTAACTTTTTTTTTGTCTGTTTGTCTGTTTGTCTGTTTGTCTGTTTGTCTGTTTGTCTGTTTGTCTGTTTGTCTGTTCGTCTGTGCGCGCTAATCTCAGAAACGGCTGATCCGAGTTGGATGTGGTTTTCACGAATATATTGTGGGATGCTTAAATTTACATTTAGTGTTTGTTTCATGTCAATCGGTTCATAAATAAAAAAGTTATGTCAAATTAAAGAATCACGTCGAACATTCTATGCTTATACCATTAATCTCCGCAACTATTTGACGGATTTGGTTGAAATTTGGTACAGATATAGTTTAGAACCTTAGAAAGGACATAGATATATTTTTATTTCAAAAATCAAAAAATAAAATAAAAATAAAAATAAAATAAAAATAAAAATAAAATAAAAATAAAAATAAAAATAAAAATAAAAATAAAAATAAAAATAAAAATAAAAATAAAAATAAAAATAAAAATAAAAATAAAAATAAAAATAAAAATAAAAATAAAAATAAAAATAAAAATAAAAATAAAATAAAAATAAAATAAAATAAAAATAAAAATAAAATAAAAATAAAATAAAAATAAAATAAAAATAAAATAAAAATAAAATAAAAATAAAATAAAAATAAAAATAAAATAAAAATAAAATAAAAATAAAAATAAAATAAAAATAAAATAAAAATAAAATAAAAATAAAATAAAAATAAAATAAAAATAAAATAAAAATAAAATAAAAATTAAATAAAAATAAAATAAAAATAAAATAAAAATAAAATAAAAATAAAATAAAAATAAAATAAAAATAAAAATAAAATAAAAATAAAATAAAAATAAAATAAAAATAAAATAAAAATAAAATAAAAATAAAATAAAAATAAAATAAAAATAAAATAAAAATAAAATAAAATAAAAATAAATTTATTCCGGACATACAGCGCCATCTATTGTTCAATTTCGTACTTATAGTACGGAATTGAACGATGTCGGGCTGTTCCTATACTCCGTAGATAGATGGCGTTGATCGCGCAATGGTGTAATTACAATTGTTCAGTTCATGTTATTGTTTTAATTCATTGGAAATTTGTTTTTACAAAATAGTAAAAAGCAATGAAAAATATAACATAATACAACTTTTAGTACAAAGAAAACGCTCTAACGGAGTATAGATAATTCTATGTCGATCGTTACACGACTTCGGTTCATGTTATTGTTTTAATTCATCGAAAAAAGTTAACAAATAGTAAAAAGGTATGAAAAAAATTATATCAATATAATTAAACTTTTAGTACAAAGAAAATGCCCGAACGGAGTATAAATAAATAATCCAAGTTGTCTTTATCCTCGATAGATGGCGTTGGGATCGAAATAGATTGCGCTATGGTTTTGTTACAATTATTTGGTTGGGTATCGGCCGAGCGCTTCGGTACTATCGTAGAAAATGTGTATTATCAGTCGTATGATTATTTGTCTGTAGTGGTCCTGCTGTTTCGTATATTCTAAATTGGTTTCGTTGTATTTGTCAATTAATAAGTATATTTGTTGGGTTTTCCTGGTTTTCTGGTTAAACTTTTTAACGTAGGTTTAGTTTGATATCGATTATTAGTAGTTACTGTAGTTAGTTTTTTTAATAAAATTGTAAGTCTAATTTATAAATTAATTAGATTAGATTTAAGTCGTTTCTTTTAAATTATTTAGTTTAAGCTTGGTTATTATAGCATAAAGGATAGGTTCTAATATAATTTCTTTTTTAATTGTTATAAATTCGTAATTCGTAGCTTTCTTTAGTTTTAAGTTAGTTTTCATCTTAAGTTCGGAAAGATTATAATATTTCTTTAGTTAAAGTCCGTTTTTAAACTATTTTTTCAATGCCCTAAGTGAGTATACATCTATTAAAATCAAACGCAGAGCTCATTATGTTGATTTTTGAAGAGTTCCCTGGAATATCTTCCACATCTCATTTTTGAAAAGATCCCGCGAGATCGGGAACTCATCATCATCATCATCATCATGAGCCTATAGCTATGGGAACTATGTGGTTAAAACCAAAAATTTGCCGGAAGTCACTATTCCACGCGAACGAAGTCGCGGGCAAAAGCTAGTTATAAATATTTTAGCAGGGCGCGTGAATAATTGACATTTTTTGTTTCTGTTTGTTACTAATGAAAATGATGAAGAATTCAGGCACAGATTTACGAGAATGGAGAATGTTAATATTACGTAAATTAAAAAAATACCTACACATTCTTATATTTAAATAGCTTTAAAACATTATTAAGTGATAACCTACTACTTAGTTATAAGTATTAAAAAATCTATACTATAATAATAACGCTGAAGAGTTTGTTTGTTTGTTTGTTTGTGAATAATTCTTTTTGTGTTGGATAGCGTATTTATCGAGGAAGGCTATAGGCTATAAAGCATCACGCTATTACCAATAGGAGCCGAGCAGAGCGGGTGAAACCGCGCGGAAGTAGCTAATTAAATATATGAGACGTTGTACTATTACGTCACAGTACAACGTTAATTTTGTATGAGAAATTCAAGTCGTCAAAACATAGTTTTGATTGTACGACAAAACTAAGTACCTATACAGATCAATTCATTACATCGAGTGCTTCATAGTTACACACATGTCTAAAAACGTTAACATTCTCCATTACAAGCAAACCCTCCAAACTTACAAGTTTTCGTAATATGTTAACTTTGCCACACTAGTTACTGTGGCTATCCCTCCAGGCCCGCTTTTGACAGGGTACAAAATCCTTATAAGTACTGTAGCAAAGTAACTCGTAGATATAGAAGTACTTTATCTATCGTATGATATTTTTCATACCGTCAAATACAAAAAGCCAACGGCGGGCTGTCAACGCGGACAAAGGGCCGTTGGGTTTTGAAAAAAAAAAAACGCCGTGGCGTAGAAGTGCCGTGACCTCCATATTCTATTTCATAGGGGGGACGAAGTGTTACCATCTATATAATTATTATTTGCTACAAAACTGAGATTTCCAATGCGCCTACATACCTAATAAATAACATGTTGCAAGCAAAGTAGTACAATTCTACCGTTTACATACGACGCACGCCGCCACTTGCAGCGTCACTGTGTCGCGCTGCTTGCAATCATTTCTAATGAGGCCGTAAACAAACGGTACAATCACAATACACGTAGGTACCTACATACTATTCGCCTGTGACATATTATGTATGTCCTATTCAATTTTACTGGCTGTTTCTGCGCGGCAGAAAGATTTTACCTTAGTATGTAAGTTCATAATAATCATTTCATCAAGGTTCATTCGGTGGAAAGGTAGAAGTAGCAGACAGGAACGTAGTGTGGCCGCTGAATATAATGCTGAAGACTTAGTTTGCTTATATGAAGGCGCTTATCTTCGGAACCATAGGCGTAGCCAGGTTTTAGTTTCGGGAGGGTTTCAAGAAAGTCGACCAATGGAATGTGTGACCCAAAAAAAAAAACGAAACAAAAAAGCCTTCGTACATAACAAAAAAGAAACAATTTATGTAATATGTAATAAACAGTTTCATAGGTATAGTCATACAGACCTTTGCCAAACAGGGGATGTACTATGCTAACTAGAAACATAACGCTCTGTAATGATGTCTAGGTACGCATATTTCGGGGAGGGGGGGGGGGTGTTGCCCCCAAACCCCCCCCTGGCTACGCCTATGTTCGGAACTACTGGTTCAAATCAGATAATTCGTTTTGTGATAGATAGTTCATTTATTAACCCGGCGTCATGGGGGTGGAAAAGTGTTACACGGACGTTGGGGTGGGTCTCACCGACCCGTTCATAATTTCGAAATTATTTCAATAAATTTATAAATAACAAAGACTATTTTTAAGCGTGTTTATATTTTTGGGTATTTTTGTAATTAAATAAAACACAAATATTATGTTATATTATGTTTTAATTATATATAATAACATTTAAAAAAAAGAACTAAAATTATCAACAAAAATTTTCTCTTCTACTTAAATGTAATTATATTATTATTAATTAACAATCAGTCTTAAAATTTTATGGCACTTTTTTGTAGGTAACTAAATAAATTTAAAAAATACACAATTAATCATTTGGAATCATTATCTTTGGTAAAGTCAGGACAGAAAGGTACTATATGTTCTACGCAGATATATTGCAATCGAATAGACAGTGGAATGTCATCATTATCAGACTCTGAGATATCCTGTTCTGTGTCAATTGAAATACTACGCTCACTCAAGTGATCTTCTTTGTCACACACATCCTGGTCTGACAACTCAGTGTCAGAGTCAGACTCTTGTAAAATTGCCAGAATACGCTGTCGTTCAGCCTCTTCATGGTCCATTTTTACTAAGTACCTACAAAAAATAGAAATAAAATACATAGAACTATATATAACCAGCTACAATTGTAAATAACAATAAAAATCAAAAATAAAAATGATAAAGACACAGATAATAAGTGAAACAATATGTATACAAAATGGCGCGAAATTGTTACACCGACTGCGGGGATGGGTCTCACGTACCTTTTTTAACTTTGTGCACCTGTATCTCCCACTGCGGCCGTATCACGACTAACGTGTAGCTTGCGATGCGTAGGACAACTCAACAGCTCCAGCTATTGAGAAGAGCAGCAACGTCACACGCATAGTAACCGAACTACAAGCGAAATAAAATGTGGTGGGTCGCACAGACCCAACCCCATGACGCCGGGTTAAGGAGGGTTGTCTTGCTCATATTATAAATGTGAAAATTTGTGGGTTCGTGTGTATTTATGTTACTCAATCACCTCAAATCGGCTGAAGAGATCGGTATAAAGTTTGGAACAGAAATAGATTATGGTCTGGAATAACACATCTATGGGCTACCTTTTATTACAGCACAAAGCTTTTATTACAGCAAAGGAACAGCGGGTGAAACCACGCGGCCGCGACAGTAGCTAGAATTATATATAGGGCGCAGATGACTGAAGTAAAGGACCCTGCTGTCAGATCAGCACTTCACTTGTACGTGCAATTGTCAGCAATAAATCTATAATGTGAAACGATTTTAAGTAGGCACTACCAATCTGCTGCAGGAATACAACCAGTAAAATTTCAACTTTCATATAAATAATAGAGATGATGATATGTGCTTTTGTGCAAGCCAATGTATAGTAACTTAGACTTCAGTTTACATACACAGGTTGTAATGAATGTCCATCATGGCATCATCCCTACTTACATGTACCTATACTTAATTGTCAACCAAGGCACGGTCTGTCCTTATATCTATCACTTGTAGCTATTGATCAACATCTTTGTCGACACCCACTGTCAACATTACATTATATATTTTATTATATTTCACAGTAAAATTGCAAACATCGTTACATTTTAATATCACGATATTTTACACTGTCGAAAAAGTGTGAAGTCCATTTATAATTCGTAAAATTAGGTATGTTTCGATAGTTTGTAATCTGTCCTTAGAAAACCGTCATACTGTAAACCATAGAGTTAAAGTGATCTCGGTCTCGAATTAGTGGGAATTAACCATTAGTACCAAACAAGGTGTTATTTGTATTTAGCGATTAACTGTCTTTGGATACGCCAGCTGGGTGCTATGGGTGTTAACTCTTTGATGATACTGACAACATTAGATATGGCACTCTTTTGTTGAACATTTGAAAGTCTTTTCGGTTCGGAAATACCGCTGTCGACAGCTCATTCCACAGTTTTGCTGTGCGAGGCCGAAATTCGTCGCTCGGATTGTTGACGCCAAGTATTCCAATACCGGCTGAGGCAGTTAGGGGGTACTATAAAACTAAGGTGTACTTTGTACCAAGTCTATGGTCCGAGATACTAACATCGACCGATCCGACAGCAGCAGCGCGTTATTTGAAATTAAAAGCCCTTCTGTGATTGGTGTAACGAAGTGTTTACAATTTTACTAATGGATATCCATAGTTCAAAATTCGATAGACTCCACCGAAACAGTCCGGTCCACAATTTGTCTCGCGTTTGGTTTAGTCTCGCGAGATTGAGTATAATGTAACGGTTTTACAATCTTACGGTGACATATAATCTATAATGGGTGGGGCAAAAGTAATGCGACAATGGGAAGGCAATTTTTATGCTGTAGAGTGTAGACCAACCAAAATATCGACATTCATGATTTGGATATATAGCGACGCCCATCTCAAGAACGTGTGATTATTATTATACAGCTTATTCCACAAATCAGTCTGTTGTTTGAGCGCGGCGTGAATTTATTACCCTCGTCGTCGTAATCTACAGAAACAGTGCACTTCTTTCCTTTCCTTCAATGAGGTATTTTAAAACCTCGCATTTACCGCAACAAAGCGCGCAATAGGGATGATGACGGGGTATGATAATTAAAAATCTATTTAGTCCGTCAGTTAGGTAATGAAAAAATATTAGACACGTATTTTTTTATTTTGTTATATAAGATAACAATGCTTAGATAAAACGAATCAAAGTTTAGGCGTGGGAGCTAACTACGTCACTGTTGAATATAAAACGTACTCAAAAATGATATTTCAAATCGATATATCTTCGAACGTATTTAATTCCGTAAAAAATGAAAAATACGTGTCTAATATTTTAAAATAATCTACAAGACGGATATTAAAATAAAAATTTGTCACCTGTATGTAAATAGGGTATTTACAAGATTTAAAAGTTAGCATTGAAGAAAACAATAACTGCTGAAATGCACGCAACACTCATTTCATGATGCCGTATTACGAGCGCAAATATGCATCGACTCTACAGGTGAATACAGTAGAACTCCAATTATCCGAATTAATGGGGACCGGGACCCATTCGGATAATCAAATATTCGGATAATCGGATTTTTAAAAAAAAAATTGCCATTGAAGAGAATAAAAGCTATGTTTTGATATTGCACTATTTTTTTATTGAATTAAATTGCGAGGGGAAGTCAGTGTATGCACAACGGCAAGTTAAGACAAGTCAAGTCAAGACTTGACGCGCAAACACTGGCTTCGCGAGGGGGAGAATAATAGCGCACTTAGACTTTTTCTGGACAATTTTTGTGATTCGGATAATCGGCGATTCGGATAGTCGGAGTTCGGATAATTGGAGTTCTACTGTACTTCTTTTTATTTATTGCACTGCACGTGTGGCGCAATGGCTGCCCAACTAGCAGGTTCGATTCCCACACGGAACGGTTTTTTGTGTGATACACAAATTGTTCTTTCGGGTCTGGTTGTGATATGTATGTGAAATTATTTGTTTTTAAATGCAATCTCAATATAAGAGAAAATCCTAGCGTGGGGCAACGTTTATACAAGATTGAGTAGAAATAGCAAGACAAGGTAAGTTGCGTAAGTGCCTGTCTTTAGAAAAATATTATTATTATTTTATTATATTCCAAAATGGATGCAGGGTTCAAATTACAACATTACTTTTGCTCCGCCATAAACAATAATAAACATTAAGGTACGAACATTTGACTATAAATTATACTATAGGCCATTCGTCTGGCAGCTGGTCGCCGCCAGGTCAATGAGACCTCGTAACCTTACTTCGTGAGTATTGCGCTAGTAGTAATGTATATGCTCAATGTGTACATCCGCTCCGGTGTGTAGGTCTGTGCACATGTACACAGTACAGGACACACAGTGCCTGTGCGCGGCGCTACACACGGATATATTGCTTGCTCTTACTCTACCACTTGACAGTACAAGGGATGTTTTCTTTGTATTTTTATCTTATTGCGAACATACTTAATATGAATGTTAAATGTTTACAGATATGTAACAAATAATTACCTAGGCAACCCGTGGCCGGGCCACGGACCGCCGCGTCCCGCGTACAAACTAACTTATTTGTAATTACTAAATAAAACAATGAACAATGTATAAACAAGTATCGGTGCGATACAATACCGCCGCCGTCGAGGGCTCCACCGTACAGGCGCGAACTAGGGCCGGGCCGGGCTGGGCTCAGGCCGCATCTGTGTTCATGGAACCAAAACAATAACAAATGTAACACTTTACAAACGTCGTCTGGTTACACACATTACTATACAAGTAGTATATATAGTAGGAATCTCAATACACAAACGTCATTTTTTTTATGCGGAATAAGCGAGGTCTGAATAAAATCTGTACAGAATAAATCAATAAGTGATTTGATTAGTATATTTTACCGAAACAGACGCTCCGGTTTGGGTGGACCTGACCATCCACCATCGAGCAATTAATCGGATGGTGTATAAAGTGGTCGGTCCGAGTCAGGTTATTGATACACAGGTCGGACGTGTCGGACGTGTCGGCTCGCCAGCGCGTCCGTCGTCAGCCGATCGCCCAGACACATCGGTACGTTCGGAAGCTTAGTTCCGAACGAGATTATATTTGTGGGTGCATTAACCAAGGCTCGGAACCGGTTTAAAAAATACCGGTTAATACCGGTTTATATCGGTTTTCCTCCGAACTTTTCTTAAGAACGTGAACATTAAAGAACTTTATTTTAACCTAAATTAACCGGTTTATTCGACGAGGGGCATGTCGGTACACGCGTTGAAATATTATTATTGAATAAGCTGAATAGCGCGCGGCGTTTCTTTGATGTGCGTCGTATTAACCGGTTTTTATTGCTCTAGACCGGTTAATCCGAAAAAACCTTTATGAAAATACTATTCCAAATACCGGTTTAAAAAAACCGGTTTCGCGAACGAAACCCAATGTAAAGGTTTTGCGTACAAGTACATAATAACGGTTTGAAAATTTAACCGGTATCCGAGGCTTGGCATTAACTGTCACTACTGTAGTGGCAACGGCCTGATGTTTCAAAGCTTTCAAGATTTTAAGCTTTGATGTGACGTCCTTTCGTCGTTCTAGAACAAACGTAACTGACGCGACGGTCGGTTCGTCGATCGTCGGCATATCTAGTGGTCACTACATCGGGTCCAATGTGGTTGGCGTTAGCAAAATCCGAGTGTCTGTTAATAATTTCATATTGACATGAGATAACAGTAACTGGGAGTAATTAGTAGCAATTCGGCGATAGTACCTGCTCGATCGATGGTTCGGCGGGTTCTGCAACTTCGGCGAGCTCGTCGGGCCCTGTGAGGTCGTCGGGCCCTGTGAGGTCGTCGGGCTCTGTGAGGTCGTCGGGCTCTGTGAGGTCGTCAGGTCCTGCGAGATCATCGGGCTCTGTGGGCTCGACTAGTTCGTAGAGGTGCAGGTCGACGCCCCAGCCGGTGGCGGCCAGCCAGGCGGGCGCGGCGGCCAGCAGCGCGGCGTGCGGCGGCGCGCGCGCCAGCGGGCCGGCCTGCGCGTGCCCCGCCAGCGCCAGCTGCCCCAGCTGCGCGCGCCCGCCGCCCGCTGCAGCTGCAGGCGCAGGTCCCAGCGCGCCGCGCCCCGCTCGGCGCCGCGCGCGGCGTGCAGCGCCAGGAAGTACGTGCCGTCCGTGGCGGCGCGCGGCGCGCCCAGCACGCTGCTCCAGGCGAGCGCGCGCCGGCCGCGGGCCGCAGCTGCAGCACGACGTGCGCGGGCCCCCGCAGGCGCAGGCGCAGCTCCAGCGCGGTGGCGTTGAGGCGGCGCAGGCGCAGCGCGGCCCGCAGGCGCGGCAGCGGCGGGCCGGGCGCGGGCGCGGCGTGCGAGCGCGGCACGAGCGAGCGCACGGGCAGGTAGTAGGGCACGCCGCAGTACAGCAGGCGCGCGCACTCCGCCGCCGACACCGGCGCCGCGCCCGCCAGCGCCGGCACTGCACAACCACACCTTGCTACACTTCCATACTATTCTTTGTGTAGTATAGTACCGTGGTGTTTATTTAATGAAACATATTTTATATTAGTGTAGTGTAGTGTAGTGTAGTGTAGTGTAGTGTAGTGTAGTGTAGTGTAGTGTAGTGTAGTGTAGTGTAGTGTAGTGTAGTGTAGTGTAGTGTAGTGTAGTGTAGTGTAGTGTAGTGTAGTGTAGTGTAGATACTGACCGTGGCGGCGCAGCGTGTCCGCGGTGTTGGCGTCGAGGTCGGGCACCCAGTACAAGTGGTCCACCACGTCCTGCGGCACCAGCGGCGCGTGCAGCGTGCGCCGCGTGTGGAACACCATGAGGCGCTGCGGCCGCGCCGCGCTGTACGGCGCGCCCAGCGGGGACAGCGCCACGGCCAGCAGCGCCGCCGCGCTCGCCAGCGCCGCCGCCCGCGCCGCGCGCCCCACTCCCCGCGCCGCCGCCGCCGGCGCCAGCAGCCAGCCGCAGCACGCCTGCGCCAGCGCCGCCGCCAGCAGCGCCATGACGGCGTCCGCCGGCACCGCGCTGGAGCCCGCGCGCCCCATCAGCGGCACGAACATCTGCAGCGACCCCAGCGCCAGGTACATGGTCTGCGCCGCCGGCAGCGCCGCGCCCAGCGCCCACAGCGCCGCGCGCGCCCCGCCCCGCGCGCCCAGCGCCGCCGCCAGCAGGTCGGCGCTGGCCGCCGGCAGCGCCCACAGCAGCGGCAGGAAGCCCGAGCGCAGCCCCGCCAGCGCGCACAGCTGCAGCAGCAGCGCCGCGCCCAGCGCGCCCGCGTCGTGCCAGGCGCGCGCGCCCCACCAGCCGCGCAGCAGCGCCGGCCGGCCCCAGCCGCGGCGCGCCGCGCCCAGCGTGGCGGCCAGCGCCGGCAGCGCGAACAGCGGCGCCAGCAGCCAGGGCCGCGAGTAGTAGGCCATGCGCGCGCCGGCCGCGGCCAGCAGCAGCGCGGCCAGCAGCGCGGCCAGCAGGCCGGCGCCGTGCGCCGCGGCCAGGCACAGCGCGGCGCGCGCCACGGCCCGCCACCAGGCCGCGCGCGACATGTACAGGCGCGCGCGCGCCGCGCCCGCGTTCACGTGCACCTGTAGCGCCACCGCGTCTTAGCTATTACAAACTTCTACTATTTTTTCATCATCAACGACCTGCTTAAGCCCGGTATCTTTGGGTATGCAGATGACAGCACAGTTGTTGAAAGGTATGTGTCCGATGCGCGAACTAGCGGAACTCAGATCCGGTCTCTAAGAGAATCCATGGTCGAACGGTTGAACTCGTCCTTGAAGGCGGTCTCCGATTGGGGTGACGCCAACTTGGTCAAGTTCAACGCTACCAAAACCCAGGCGTGTCTATTCTCTGCCAAACGGAGTCAATTTCCGCTGGCTCCGACTTTCCGAAGTGTGTCCGTTCCAATATCGGATCATCTTGAGCTTCTGGGCGTAACTCTATCGCCAACGCTAAACTTCGGCTCTTATATAGAGTCGAAGGCGCATCTGGCTGGTAGGAAGTTGGGTATCCTCTCGAAGGTGAAACGGTACTTCACACCGAAACAACTGCTGAGCCTGTACCAAGCGCAGGTTCGGTCATGTATGGAGTACTGTTCTCACCTTTGGGACTTTTGGGATTTTATAATCCTTATTAAATGCGCCAACTTTGGTGAAATTTGCCGCTACTAGCGCCATACATAATTTATTCAGTACAGTCACTTAAAGTAAGGTGAAAATTTTATTCAGAGTATTTGGTTCCTCTAAAACTAACAATGTTTTCCAATCTAAAGCAGTTGGCTAAGAATTTATGATTCCATATTACTGGAGCACTATTCAGGATAATGCAAGGAAGACTGCAGGCAAAAAAATAAAGATTTGTAGCAACAAGAGTTAAAAGACTGGCACAGGGTGTACTTTTTCGTGGATAACACATAAGTCATTGTAATTTAAAAATGTAGGACTTAGATTTTTTTTTATATTTTTCTGATAACAGTTGGAACCTTGCTGATCATCTAGTGCCCGTTGGACGTCGATTTCAGGGATACCCTGTATATCCAAACAGACTAAGATGATTTTAAGAGTTCGGGCGTACATAACATCCATCTCCTCCAGGTACAAACACGTGTCTTCTGGTATTTGTGCCGTTTAAATGAGTCTACCGCATAGTATGACAAAAAGTGTGGGGCCCACGCTGTGGCGCGTACCTTGAGCAAGACGAGCGCGGTGGTGGCGGCGGCGCAGGCGGCGGCGGCGGGCGCGCGCAGCGCCAGCACGCGCAGCCCCAGCACGTCGAAGAACACGGGCTGGCGCGCGCCGTCCGGCGCCTGCTCCAGGCGCGCGCTGGCCAGCAGCGCCGCGGCCAGCGCCAGCACGTTGTCGCCGGTGCGCTGCAGCGCCGCGGCCGGCACGGCGCGGGCCGTGTCCAGCCGCGTGTGGTACACGTACCCGTTGGAGCTCCACGCCAGGTCCACGCCTGCGGCCGCCACTCGGTCAGTACTCCGCGTCAGTAGTGCGCGTCAGTACGGCGGGGCGCGCGCTCCGTACTCACCCGACAGGTTGCCGAAGTCCCGGAAGATGCGGAAGTCAGTGTCGGCGGGGATGAGTCCGCTCTCGAACAGTTCCTGCGCCAGCGACGACGCGTACGGGTGCGGCACCACACTCGCGTACATCTGCACACGCGCCTCGTCGTCAGTATATTAATATAACACGAATAAGTGAGCATTCATCCGATCACTAGTGTATCAATAATCTTAGAAGGTACATTCAGGGTGGCCAATTAAGAGGCAATTTATTTAATACTAGCTACTTCCGCGCTGTTTCACCCGCTCTGCTTGGCTCCTATTGGTCATAGCGTGATGTTTTATAGCCTTCCTCGATAAATGCACTATTCAACACAAAAATAATTATTCAAATCGGTCCAGTAGTTCTGGAGATTAGCGCGTTCAAACAAACAAACAATCAAACAAACAAACTCTTCAGCTTTATAATATTATATATAATATATATAGTATACATACCTACAACTTAATATTTTTTTTTTTACATAAAATGGAAATGACTAGCTATTGCTTCCAAAATATGCATATTGTTTTAGTTTGGCATGTAACATCTGCCTTTCACGTCTATCAGCGTGAGAGCACAACGAAGAAGACTCACATTTACTCCTATTGTCCACGTAAGGCGACTCCATAACGAATACAAGCACGCAAAATACAAGCTATTTTGCGTAGAAACAAACCTGTATGTACGATGTACCAACACGACTGCAGGCAGCCTGTGAGTGGGGCAACGTGGCTGCGTCGTGGACTGCACATATTTGTAACATTTCCGGCGCTAAGTATCTAACCGACTGCGACTTGGAATATTCAGTTTTTTTTTCTTATCTTACTAATATTATAAACGCTAAAGTTTGTGTGTTTGTTTGTTATGCAATCACGTCAAAACGGCTGATGGGATCGGTCTGTGGTCGGCTGAAGGGTCTGGAAAAACACAGTTTACTTTTCAGCTGATGGGAACGCGGGCGAAGCCGTGGGCAGAAGCTAAGTGTTTTTCGACTTGTATGTATAGACGCGTCGCCTGAGACAGCCGATAATCCTACAGAAAAAGTGTACGGGCGTTGCCGTACATTGCATGGAGATCGTTACCGAGAGATAATTTTTTTTTTGTTACTATTAGTGTTTTCAAAAATGCGCCGGAAATGGAAGGGTTTCCACGAATGCCATTTCCCAATTATTCTTAGTAAATGTTCTAATCTGCTATAGTAGTTGAATAATAATTAATTTGCATAACCGTGGTTAGTAAGGCGCGATCGTGTGAGTAGGCGCGGGCTGCGAGTGCCGCTGGCGTCACAGTGAAGGTCTCAACAGGGAGGCTTTAGTTGACGACTGGCCAACCGACGAGGATGTAGACATAGCAGCACAGCTACAGGCAGAGTGCGCGACACGTACCTCGACGATCCAGGGGTCGTGCGGGCCGGCCTGGAACAGGACCTCGCGGCCGCCCGCGCCGCACGCCTCGATGTTGATGAAGGCGCGCACGTCCCGCGCCCACCTGCGGAGCGCACGCGTTACTACCTGCGGGGGCGGGCCTAGCGGCGGCCCCAGCGGCCCTACTAGCCAGCGAGCGGTACTTGTGCTGCGTGATGAAGGCGTGCGAGGCCTGCAGGATGTTCTCCTCGGCGCCGTTGAACAGGAACACGGCGTCGTGCCGCAGCGGGCGCCGCGCCGCCGCCAGCGCGCGCAGCACCTCCAGCAGCACCGCGCAGCCCGCGCCGTCGTCGCTGGCGCCTGCAACACCCGCAACACATTCTGCTAATGGTGCCCGATCAATCAATCGATCTTATACTACTCATAATATAAATGCGAAACTTTGTGAGTTTGTGTGTATGTTTGTTACTAAAAAGCTGAAGGGATCGGAATATGGCATAACACATAGACCAAGGCTCGGATACCGGTTAAATTTTCAAACCGTTATTATGTACTTGTACGCAAAACCTTTACATTGGGTTTCGTTCGCAAAACCGGTTTTTTTAAACCGGTATTTGGAACAGTATTTTCATAAAGGTTTTTTCGGATTAAACGGTTTAGAGCAATAAAAACCGGTTCATACGACGCACATCAAAGAAACGCCGCGCGCTGTTCAGATTATATTCAATAATAATATAATAAGTCCGCAAGGCAGCTTGTGGCGAGCTGTTGGGCAGTGGCGACCCCACGGACCTGACTCCCGGGAGAGGCCCTACTTTTTAACTCCGGTTAGTACTCGTGACTATCCGGAGTGGCCTCTCCTACCTCACTCTTGCCTTAATCGGCTGGTTTGAGTGGAGATTCGCAAGAGTGGAGTTGCCTTCAGCTCCACTTGGGGGAAGGACGTATCCCAGTAAGATGCTGGTAGGGGTCTTGACCGTACTTCCGGGATTGCTCTGATAGCCGTGGGATGCCCCCCCTTCCTCAAGCAGCTCAACGGATGTTGCTTCCCTTGTCGCTACATGCTAGCGGCCGTTTCCGGGGGCCCACTATTGAGTTTGCGAGTCACCCCCTGCCTGTTTATCCGTATTTTTCAATATTGGTCAGGGGCAGGGGCCATAGTCCCCATAGTTAACCGGTTAACTATTCCACAGCCACCCACACCCATATCCCTATCATTTCCTTTTACCATATCTCACAATAGTCCTGCATCAACCGGGGATTGTCCTTTGGTGTACTTCCATAGTGCATACAGGGATAATCGCCGGCTGATGTCCCATTACATTTAGATCAAAATTGTTCAACGGGCCTCTGCGAGTTGGCTTCGGCCCCTCGTATGCCTTCCAAAGGTCCGGGACCCTGTGGTCCCGAGATTATGTAAAGAACATACATATAATTATATTACAACGCGTGTACCGACATGCCCCTCGTCGAATAAACCGGTTAATTTAGGTTAAATAAAGTTCTTTAAATGTTCACGTTCTTAAGAAAAGTTCGGAGGAAAACCGATATAAACCGGTATTAACCGGTATTTTTTAAACCGGTTCCGAGCCTTGACATAGACTACTTTTCATCCCGCGAGTACGCGTACAAACTTAGCGATCGTAGAGTTCTGCTTTGTATACCTGACGTAGCCAGCGGTAGTTTAGATGCGTACGTACATAGCATGGGTGTGTCCGTGCGAGTCGCGGCGTTACCTCAGACGGGCAGATCACGGTCAATTGGTAATTGTGATCATTAGCACCTGGCAGCCGCAGTGCCCGCCCACTGCACTCGTACTGTCTGTACTGTGGTTACTGGTTCCGTACGTCCTGATCCCGATACTAAAGCAGTATGTGAAGATCGTAGTAGGAGGACCCGTTGTAGTTTCTAACTCCATTTTTCCGAGTTATGGACAAACTATATTTGGATTTTTATTAAACACTAACTACTCCAGCGCGGGTTCACCCACGGCTCGGCTGCGTAACATGATTATTTATATAACCAACACAAAGTAATTATTTAATTCGAACCAGTAGCTCTCGCGAAGGTTTAGTATTTTTGTACTAATTATTATTATTGATTTATATTTATTTTTTAAATACGGAATTACAGTGTTAATCAATATACAGTATACTACTTTCAAAGAGCGGCTAAAATACAAATGTATGAACAACGACGTATCGACTCGACCTCGTCGTGGTTCTTGGCTACACCCTATCGTTATTTAAATACCTAATTTCAAGTATACTAACAAAAAACTCGGGTAAAAATAGATACGTACTTGATACAAACGGCCGTGTTGCGTCACTTTCAAATTAAAAAAATACTGGTTAACCTCTAAGTTGGTTTCAACTTTTCAACATCTTCACTAATATTAAAAGAGAATAGCTTTAATTTTTTTGTTTGTTTGAACTGGCTCCGAAACTACTCGACCGATTTGAAAAATTCTAATTATAGGCCATTTATATCTATACTAATATTATAAAGAGGAAAGGTTTGATTTTTGAAATGAATAGGCTCCGAAGCTACTGGACCGATTAAAAAAATTCGCGAGTGACATGTTTCATTAAAAAAAAAAGGGATGCTTACTATAACTTGAATAATCTAAACCCAAGGTGTATAACCCAAGGTTATAGAAAACAAAATGATGTACCTATTACAATTTTTCAGGACACATCACTATCTGTAAAATATGTCGCGACAGCATGTGCCATAAAATGTCACAATAAGCGTCCTAAGGCAGTTGTCCCACCGGCAACGATTAACGAGTAACGAGTAGAGCTAGAACTAGCAACGAGTTAGCGAGACGCGGGGAGTGAGTGCGTAGTTTCGATATTTGTGTAGTTCGGCTATAAGCGAGTGAGCGAGTAAGGCGGACGATTACTCGCACTACGATACGCACTGTAGAGAAATGACCGTGTCGCTTGGCGAGTGTCGCCGAGCGAGTGTTATCTTTCATAGCTCTTGTCGCTCAGCGACAAACTAGTGAAGCGAGCACTCGCCGGCAGTGTGAACAGTCAGCGATCAACTGCTTGTATATGCATCTCTTTTGTTTACACGGAAAGAATATCTATTGTACGTTTCTTGAACGAGAAAATAGCCGATAGTTACTCGTTTTCTCGCCGTTGGTGGGACAACTGCCTTAGGTATATTAAAAAAATATATATTTAAAAATACCACCGCTAGAAAAGCCTCTTTATTCGTACCTAGGCATAGATATTAATCACCTTTTAAATGATTCGATTCGGATATTCCATTCAAAAGATATCACAAACTCCGCTTGGCTAACTATTCGTAGAAGAAGTACGGGGGAAAAGTAAACACAAACCATGTAAATACAAGAAAAGTTTAAGGAAAAATATTCACAAAAGCTATTATATCCATATCTTAGTTTTTTTGTTTTCAATTATTTTTTTTAGAAACTCACTGTAAAACATTGTTTATATTCTTTTATTATATTATTATGCCCGTGCGAAGCCGGGATGGGCTTTAATGAAAGAACAAAGGGACTCCTTAGGTACATTGCTTACGCTGTGGAAATTAGGGCCTTTATTAGAGAACCTTTTTGCACCATCGGCCGTCGGTTCTCCGAGCTATGTGCCCCACTGCCACTTCAGAATCTTATTAGTATGCAGATCTCTCTGACTCGATTCCATAAAGAAACTCCGATTACTCCGAACTGATAGACTTTCAGCGTGCTGGTTTTCATTTAATAATTAGTTTTGCTCGTTCTTCTTCAAATGAATTTGAATTTTGGAACGAAAACCTAGTTTCAGTGACGGGCAGACTGAGGGACAATTCTATTTTGGTGTTCCTGCGTGAATTCATCATCAGCCTCTAGTCTCAAGGTAACTTGTAGTGTACTAGTGAGAAAAGTTGGGGAAAAAGCCTTCGCGGGGTAAAAGTAAAGTGGGGCAATCTTTCAAAGACTTTGGTCTTTAGGGGAAGTGATGCAGCATGAATGGTGTAAAGTATTTAAAGTTTAAATAGTATCAAAACAGGTGGAGAAACTTACCGGGGCTGTCAGGCACAGTGTCAAAATGGCAGTTGAGGAGCAGCGCGGAGCGGCCCGTGGCGCGGCCGCCCACGCCGCGCACGCGCACCACCACGTTCTGCACGTCGCGGTACACGTTGTTCATACCTGCAACACGCGCGCGTCACTACCGGCCGCCTCCACGCACCCACTTCCCTCACACGCACGCACCGTCCATGAAGGAAAGCTCAAAAGCTCCGCTGGCGGTGTGCACGTCCAGCTCGAGCCGGTTGTGCGGCGAGGCGTGCGCCGCGATGTCCTTCACGGCCGCCACCAGCACGCCCACCGCCAGCACTTCGTTCTCGTAGCTGCCTGCCACCTGCAATGTACCAGGAGTCACGACGACGCCGACCGGTACCACGTCGTCGCAACAAGTGAGACGGACGCACCCTCGGGCCGATCGCGGTGAGGTTGGTGAGGTGGCGGTGCGCGGTGAGCCCGTGGAAGCGCTCGGGCGGCGCGCCGGGCCCGAGCGGCTCGGGCAGCGCGGCGTCCAGCAGCGCCACGCCCGCCAGCAGCGCGGCGCTGGCCGCCAGCCCGGCCGCCAGCCACCACACGGACAGCGGTGGCTGTGCTGGCTTGTTCTCTTTCACAAACTCCATACTCTCCTGCAGAAATATCTCCAAATGAATATGTGAGCTCTAATTATTATAACCGTTTTATGTGCATGCTGTCATCCAGTAAGTAGCAACACTGACCAAAGTAATGTTCAAATGTATAAACATTTGTTATATCATTTTGATCGTGTCAATAACAGTATTGGTGAACCTAATAAATAAATAAATAAATGCCTTATGAGTTATGACAGTGTGCCAACTGCTTATGATTATTATCATAAAACATATATTGTGGCACATACTAATAAAGGAGTAAGTTTTGTCAAGAGAATACTAAAATACATGTTCTTCAGTGGCGGACTAATCTAGTCAGAAGCCTAAGGCGGCATATTTGAATGAGGCTCTTCTTAGTGCAAAAAGAAAATGTTGAGAGTACTACGACTCTAGACATATAAATAAATAAAATCTTTTTATTTCAGGCATATTAGTTCCATAAATTTTCCAGCCATCCATATAAGGCAGTAAACGTTATTTAAAGGAGATTATTTTTGGGCCTCTTTTGAAAGTCCAGCCAACGAAAAAAGTGGTATGTATCAATAGAGCTAGCCATTTTGACCAATAGTTAATATGGCACTAAAGTTGTAGGATCCAAGATGTAGAAGCTACACAAGTTTGAAGATTCATCATTTTTATACATTTATTGCATTCTAAAGTTACTGGGAAAAGCAAAATAATTATTAATTTTGCTAGAATTAAATATCTAAAGGAGGAAATTGCAATTAGAATGCGAAAAAGATCCATCAAAAAGAATGCTTTGGTGGATCATCTTCAAATCGCTCCTCCCATCCTGTGGTAAGTGGAGGGAGTGCCAGAATATTACTAAGTAAAATTACCTTGTTCCAACTAAAATTTAGCAATCATTGCCACCCATGGATACTTGTAACACCAGATGCATTTCAAGTGAATTGCCGACCTTTTTAAGGGTTTTTGGGGAATCGGGATTGGGAAGATTGAGAAAGGGGTAATTAAGCCTCCGGTAACCTCACTAACACAACAAAACACAATGCAAGTGTTGTTTCATGTCGGATTTCTATGAGGCTGTGCTATCACTCCGGTCAGACGGCCCATTTGTACAGAAGCATGGCTCTCGCACACTTATACATTCTTTCAAACTTATCAAACTCTTGCATTCCTACATTTCTGTAGGTTTTAGTGTTGTTCCATCAAAACCAGAGTAGTTATTTTTATATCAAGTGATTACCTTTATTGATTAACGACTAAATTATAAATGAAATAACAAATATGGTGATCAAAAGTAGATTTTTGGAAAGGTGCAGATATTTCAAATGATTAGGTTCATTTGAAATATCTGCAGTAATATTAAAAATGGATAGAATATAGGTAATCAAAAGTTCACAGTTCTAAACAGTTAGCCATCAAACTACAATGTATATATGGTTGCTTACAAGCAGCTCTTACTTGCCTTTATAAAAATTTAATTAACATTTAGTAATGCAATTCACACATTAAACTAGTAATTTGCAATAATAGACCTTAATAACTAGTAACATTAACATCCAAACACAACCTATTTGTTGCTAACGAAGGCTTTTCATAGCAAACTAGTTTATTTAATTGCAACTTCAAGAAATCTGTGGTATGATAATTGAGAATTTATAGAAACTTTTGTTCATACATGTAATATAGTTTTTATTATCGTGAAACTTAGTAATATGAAATTATATGTGTAAAATGAGTTATTTTTAAAAATAATAATAACTGCTTACCATTTTGTATGTTACTATTTTTCTTGTTTTATAATTTTTTTTTTATAAACAAATGACACCAAAACAAACGGAGCCCCATTCGCACAGATAGCCAGTGACTTCGCTGGTTAACTCGATTGACTATCTCAGATGGAAACACGCTTCATACTAATTGCCGTCTTATTTCAGTATAATTTGAAGTTTGAATACTTTTTAAAACATCGCTGTTTAGATCGTATTTGTCTTGTCTAACTGATGTCTGTCTGTCTTCAGTCAAATTTTGACTTTGACAATGACATACGTAAAATTGATTAGCCTATGTTAAAAAATGTGCAAAGAAACTATAGAAGAAACTAAAGAAACTAATGTGAATACGGGTGTAACACCCGTATTCACAAACGATACTATGCGGTCTCTTAGTGCGCGCGAGCGCACAGGGCCCCTAAATCTAATTCATAAACAATACTTGAGTGACAGCTGGTACAATGCGTCCTTCAAAATGAACGCACAGCTAAAGTAGCCTGCCAGCTGTTTTAAGCAACGCATAGCCATTGTCAATGGCAATAGATGTCACAAGGTTTATTTCTTGTTAGAGAAATATAAGTATTTTTCGGACAGACAGACAGTTGTGTTTAGGGATCCCGATTTTGTTATTGTATCCATATTTGTGAATATAAAACCAACACAAATATTAACAAAATTGTTCTTGGATACCGGTAACTGTTTATGTTTTGACGTTGTTGTATGACAACTCAAAATTGTTCTTGGATACCGGTAACTATTTATATTTTGACGTTGTTGTATGACAACTCAAAATTGTTCTTGGTTACCGGTAACTGTTTATGTTTTGACGTTGTTGTATGACAACTGATATGAACGTCAAGCAGCGACGTGAAATACGCAACATACGAGAACCAATCACAGAGCTCTATTCAACGCTACGGGTTTGCTTAGACAAGGGTCGCTTAAGTATCGTTTATGAATTGAAAGGCTTGCCAGATGTTACGCAGTGAGAAATGCCTTACTTTGCAGAGCGTTTCAAAGTCATAGTAAGACTCTTCCTTATGAGTAGGCTAACGATGGTTTCTTTTAGGTATATTTCGTAAACGAAAGGCCTCATTTATTTTAATAATACTTAATTAATTTTTAAAATATCAAATATAATATGTTATTGAAGTTGTGAGAGAAATTAAAATTATAAACATAAAAAATACGAAAATAAATAAGCGTCGAATCACACATCGGAGTCATGAGGTATGGTGACATCTTGCGTGAAACTTGATCTGTCAAGTCAAGTGGCAAGTGTCAGTTGGTCAGCAGTGACATTAATAATTTGATTTTATCTCGGCGTTAGACTATTGTGTGTAGCGTTAAATATTCACATGGTAATTTGGAATGATTCCTGCTAAAATAAAATTATAATTTATGTACGGGGCTTTGTGTCACTGCACTGCAATGTTTGATTTTAATATTTTATCGATATAAATAGTTTATACCTAATTTATATAAAACAATAATTGAAGATTATAGACATTTAATTTGTATAAGTGGATGAATTAAACTTATTGATGCAGTACTACTTTGAAGCTGTCTACATTTACTCTCAAGTAGATTGAATCGGAATTCTGGGAAAATGTCAAACTGGGTCGGATATGCTATATCGGTAAATTGTGGTGAGCCATTAGGCTGCTACCAAGGAACTATTTTGGAGGCGGATGGAAACACAATTACTTTAACGAAAGCCTTTAGGAATGGCTTTCCTTACCCAAAGGCACAAGTGACTCTTAAGTAAGTTGGTATAATAATGATGAGTTATGAGTATTACGGGAAACTTGCAAACTTATTGTATTTGATTTCATGTTACAGTGCAGCTGACATTAAAGATCTGAAGATAATTGAGTCCCGGGCCGAACCAGCTGAGCAGACTCATAGTACAGTGGCCGTTACTAAGGGTGCCAAAAAAGCACAAAGAGCAACAGTTTGTGAAAACTTGCAAGCAAACCCAACAAGTTCAGGTAAATGTCAAGTCTGATCTATTCTAAACTTCTTTCATCACAAATTCAAACATTATTTTGCAAGATAATATCTGAAATATTGTAGTTATAAATAGCTATAGCTATACTTACTTATATATAATTTATAGAGCAACTGGTTCAAATTGAAGAATTATTTCTGTGTTGGATAGTCCATTTATCGAGGAAGGCAATAAGTAGAATACAAAACATCATACATGGCCATACACATGATCCATACGATCAATTGTTTTATACATTTAGGTATATTGGAGGTGGTGTACAGTGGGAGTGCTTTTTACATTTTGTACATATATAAAGTTGTTATGGAAATGAATATCAAAGCATTGTTATGTTGTATAACTTGCTATGAATTGGCTGTGATGTATGTACCAGCCAGCTGATTACCAAGTGAACTAGTTGTTGGTAGTTTGCTGTCCTTGGACAACACAATGCACTGTCAGGTGAATCGAAAGCCTTTAGGAATTGTTTTTTCACCCAACAGGCACAACTTGACTCTTATAGAATAAAGTTGGTATAATAATGATGAGTTATGAGGTATTACGGGAAACTTGTCAATACTATATAATGTATTTGATTTCAATGTTATCTGGTGTGGATAAATGACCATTAATAGATGCTTGCAAGTTTCATTGCATGTTGAGGTTACCCGGGCCGAACCAGCTGAGCAGACTCATTGTACAGTGGCCGTTACCGATTGCCAAAAAAGCACAAAGAGCAACAGTCATGGGGGTGGAAAACTTGCAAGCAAACCCAACAAGTTCAGGTAAATGTCAAGTCTGATCTATTCTAAACTTCTTTCATCACAAATTCAAACATTATTTTGCAAGATAATATCTGAAATATTGTAGTTATAAATAGCTATAGCTATACTTACTTACTTACTTATAATAACATTTATAGAGCTAAACTGGTTGAAATTGAAGAATTATTTCTTGTTGGATAGTCCTTTTATCGAGGAAGGCAATAATAGAATACAAAACATCATACATGGCCATACACATGATCCATACGACAATTGTTTTATACATTTAGGTATATTGGAGGTGGTGTACAGTGGGAGTGCTTTTTACATTTTGTACATATATAAAGTTGTTATGGAAATGAATATCAAAGCATTGTTATGTTGTATAACTTGCTATGAATTGGCTGTGATGTATGTATCAGCTAGATGATTTTGATGTGAAAAGTTGTGGGTAGTTTGCTGTCCTTGCACAAACATGCACTGTCAGGTCCATTTTTACTAAGTACCTACAAAAATTAAAGTACATAGAACTATATCAATCAACCAGCTATAATTGTAAATAACAATAAAAACCAAGAATAAAATTGTATCTGACAGTTGTAGGTTTTTAAAAAACTGTCAATAATATAAAATTTTTTGTCCAATAACATTATCTGGTGTTGGAGAAATTACCATTAATATTGCTTGCATTGTTTCATTGCATGTGTGAGGTTACCAGAGGCCCAATTACCCCTGTTCCAAATCTTCGTAATCCCCGATTCCCCAACAACCCTTAAATTCCTAACCCCAAAATGCCTGCAACATACTTGTGATGGCTCTGGTGTTACAAGTGTCCATGGGCAGCAGTGATTGTTTACCATTTGGTGACAGGTTTACTTGTTCACCGGCTTAAAAAAATACCAAACCACCATATTATACCAATATCTTGTTAAAGAATTAATATTTTTATTTTATGTGGGGCTATCACATTCGTACCAACATATTTAAAAGAAAAAAAAATATTGTGTGTTAATTGTAGACACAACACAGGACAAAATCAGTGGGGCAACATTTAATTAAAAATCCCAATATATTCACTCTTATTCTGTTTCTATAAATCTTATTCAACCAATTTATGTATATAATATATAATTCAATGTATGTATTTGAATTTTCGAGTTGTCACTGTTAAATCTATAATTATTGTATAGCATATGTAATGATAAAGATGTTTGTGTAGGTAACCAGCCAGGAAGCAGCAGTAGCACAAGCCAGGGGGGAGGAGGCGGTGCCGGCGGGGGCGCGGGCGGAGGGGCAGGGGGCGCGGGGGGCGCGCGCGCTCCGCGCAGCAAGCCCATCGACATCCAGGCGCGCGCCAACAAGAACAACACGCACGCCGGTACACACCCGTCTTCCTCGCTTACTAATACCGAAACCCGTGTACAACTTGACAAGCATACAATTTCAACTTTTTTTTTAACAGTAGCACTTGCGACCAATCACTAGCATCGACTCTACCAACGAGGCAGTCATAGTATTATAAAAAAGGCAGTAAAAAAAAATCATTGGTAGTTTTGCAACACTTTTCCTTTTATTGTTCGGTAAAGGAACGTTCTTATAATATCGGTTATGCGGCAGGAAGCTACGGTAACCCGAGTTCGACTCCCAAGAGCCGCGGCGGAGGCGGCGGAGGCTTCGGTAACGTATACGACAAGGCGAGGCGGCGCAACGAGGCCTGCTTCGGCGAGCTCGCCGACCCCGCGCTCGACGACGACTTCGACTTCGAGGGCAACCTCGCACTGTTCAACAAGCGCGCGCTGTGGGAACAGATCCGTAACTCGCACAAGCCCGACGTAGTGCGGCAGGCCGACGACGTGGGCAAGTTCCGGCACGACGAGAACATCATCGGGGGCGCGCCCGCCGCGCCGCGCCGCGCCCTGCGCCTGCCCGACGCGCTGCGCGGGCCCTGCGACTACGTCACCGACACCGGGCTCGTGCTGCCGGCCGCGGCGCCGCGCCTGCGGGCCCGCCTGTGGGCCGCGCTGCAGCGGGCCGGCCTGCGCGGCCAGGCGCACACGCTGCTGGCGCGCGCCGTGGCCGACGTGGCGCTGCGCCTGGTGGGCGGCGGGCGGCGCCTGGACCCGCGCAACGCGCACCAGGCGCCCACCGTGGTGGCGCTGGCCGGGCCGCACGCGGCGGGCGGCGTGGCGCTGCTGGCGGCGCGCCTGCTGGCGTCGCACGGCGCGCGCGCCGCCGCGCTGCTGGCCGCGCCGGCCCCGCAGCCCGAGCCGGCGCTGGCGCGCGAGCTGGCGGCGCTGGCGGCGGCGGGCGTGGCGCTGGCGCGCGAGCCGGGCGAGCTGCCGAGCCCCGACGTGGTGCTGCTGGCGCTGCACGAGCCGCAGCTGGGCGAGGCGCAGGAGCCGTACGCGGGCGCCGTGGCGTGGGCGGCGCGGGCGCGCGGCGCGCTGGTGGGCGTGGAGCCGCCGTGCGGGGGCTGGGCGGGGCTGGCGGCGCGCGCGGCCGTGCTGGGCGGGCTGCCGGCGGCGCTGGCGCCGTCGCTGGGCGCGCAGTACCTGGCGGACGTGTGCGTGCCGGCGGCCATGTTCGAGGAGCTGGAGGTGGAGTACCGGCCCCCGTTCGGGGCCAGCCCCGTGCTGGCGCTGCACCTGGCCACGGACGCGGACTGACCGATGGCCAGAACTATGCGCTCGGTAGTGTGTACCGGCTTGACTGTGACGAACTTGCTCGTGAAGTGTCTTAATGCTATTTGACGTGACCGGCCTGGTCCAAAAAGATATCTATCTAACTTTTAAGTACCACGCGCTCTGCGTTACCTTTAAACAAAAAAATCAATATAAATGACATACTATCCGATGTATTTTATACCTGTATTTTTCATTTGTTTGATGTCCCATTAATCCGAGATCTGCCGAAAATACATAGCCAAGAAATTAAACAACAATTGAAGGCGATACGTACATTTCCGGCTATAGCACACTGTAACGGCACGATACGGCTGTAAGTAAGCTTGAAGCCGCCGCTCAGCACTCGCGCGGTGTGAAATATATTCATACGACATACGATTTAATGTGTAAATTTAAATTACAAGTTAATTGCTGGATGTGCCTGTGCTATTGCTTTGTACAAACATTATGTACGTTCTGCCGACAAAAATTTAAACACTGAATAATCGGCCTATTCTGTTTATAGTAGATAGGTACATAGCTGGGACTGAAGTGTTATAGTTAGGTACGTCGTGGGTGGAAACAAAGAGACGACTGTAAGTCCATCGATTTATTTTGAAAAAAAAAAATAATTCCTCAAAAAGCATATCATACTTGTTTGGACAACAGAACATGATTATGTTACGGCTTAACACAACAATACTAGAGCATCTAACTACGATACATACTTATATACAAGGTGGCGCCCGAGTGCAGACTGCACCCATGCGCAGGCGCAATGCCGCCCGATAAAATCTTATAAAATTAACAATAAATAAGTATTGTACGGAAGACTGGACTGGCTTACTGACAGCGGAGAGGTGACCATCGTCGCCTCGTTGTTTATTTACATTGCTTAGCATTCACTCTGGTGGCCGAGCACTAGTTATGTTTATATTTCATTCCCGGACAATTAGCATGCATTGTGGAACGCGAGGCTAGACCTTTACAACGGAGGACTTAGGAATATATAACCGATTTCGCCAAATTGTAATCACTATAAACTTTACATTTTCGCGGAAAATATAGTCATTTAAAAGATTATTTTAATAAACTTGTTTAAAAATATTTTGGATATATTATGTACACTCTGTGTGCAACAGTCTTTGGTTGTAGAGATGGCGGGAGCCATTGAATTATATCTCTCATCACAATTTACGATATCTAGTAATATGTATTGGAGCCCCACGGCGGCACGAGCCCCCGTGCGGCGAGTAGACGTACTAGGAGACACCGACGCTAATTGTTATCCTACGCGATATAAATGATACGGACTAGGTAAACTGGTGTAAAAATTATCCAAAAACTTGTTATAAAATGATTTTCGGAAATGAGTAACTATAAAATAGAAGCTCCAACGACGTCGACAAAAGCGCAGCCGCCGCGAGCATGGCCCTACACACAAACACGAACACATCGCCACGACACTTACATCCAGGGACACCTTAACCTTACCGATAAACATTCCCACGTAATAAAACTTACATTATGCCGCCCGCTACGTATTAACTAATGAAAAACTTAACTACTCGACATTGCATCGGAATGAACGTGCGACTAGACGCGTCGTCCTCGAGCGAGCCCGAGCTTCATAATGTGTTACGTTACGAGTTCTTTGTCCGATGTAAAAGTACTAAAATTAGTCACAAACGACAACACCGTAAAGATTCATAAAAACGTAGGCAGAGGGGGAGGGGGCGTCGGCGCGGCTAGAGCTCGGAGTCGCGCTCCGGCTGCGGCGCCGTGCCGTTGGGCGCGCGCGCCGACAGTGGCGCCCCGCGCCGCATGAGGGCGCGCGTCGCGTCGCGCAGGCGCAGCAGCTCGTCCTGGATGCACGCCGTGATGGCGGCGCGCGTCTCCTCCTCGCTGGCGTTGGCGCTGCGCAGCTTGTCCAGCAGGTGGTGGATCTGGATGGGCTCGCCCACGTTGAGGAACACCTGCTTCCGGAACTTCAGCAGGTAGGGCTCGGTGTTGGGCAGCACGGCGTCCATGCCCTCGTGCCACACGGGCAGGATGAGCGGCGCGGCGCTGCAGTCGGCCACGAGGCGGCCCACGCCCCACTTGAAGCGGATGTGCTCCTTGTTCACGTTGACGCGCCCCTCGGGGAATATGTGCACCCACTCGCCTCTCGACAGCCGCTCGACGCAGAAGTCCATCGCCGGCTGCAAACAGAGCGGGCGTGAGCGCGGACGTGGCGGGGCGGGGAGGGCGGACGCGGCGGGGCGGGGAGGGACTGACCTGATGCACGCCGGCGCCCCGCACGACGGGCACGCACTTGCCGAGCGCGAAGAAGCAGGAGTGCAGCGCGTTGGTGAAGCAGATGTCGTGCGCGGCCAGCGACCAGCGCATGCAGGCGGGCCGCGTCAGGCTCGCCAGGTCCAGCACACCTGCACACAGCGCACTGCTCGACACTGCTAGTACTTATTCAGATCAAACATAATTCCCTTACTTCCGTAGTCACAGCAGACTTTGACCTCATCGAATGTTCCCGAGGGGTCACGATCGTGGGCCGTTTTAAGTTACTGGAATTATTTATTTCTTTAAACGTAATTTAGTATTAGTAATAGTATTATAACATATTATATTTATTTAAAATTCTTTAAAATTATATTTTTAGAACTCCAGAGACAAAAAGTTCCACCCAATACGTGCCGTTTCGAGGAGCACTGCCTTCTGCATCAGGCCCTTGATCCATCTGCCCAAAATAAGCCTCCTAAGGTGGTCGTCGAGGCTTTTGGGTATTAATTCATTGGCTGACACGACTATTGGCACAATGATAGCCGAATCTACATTCCACATGTCGACAACCTCGTGAGCCAAATCAAGATATTTTATTTGTTTATTTTTCTCAGCTTCCACGAGGTTCTCGTCATGGGGGATGGGACATCCTCATTACAGCAGCAAGCGGGTATTCAAAGTTTTTGTTTTTTAGCTCAAAACTAGCTGATGCCCGCGGCTTCGCTCGCGTGGATTACGGACTTTGTGACTAATAAAAGTAGTCTAAGTTACTCCTTGGTACATCAGCTACCTGCCAATAAAAGTACCATCCAAATCCGTCCAGACATTTCAGAGATTAGCCAAACAGACAGACAGATAAAAATTGAAAAAAAAAAAATTTTTTTTGTTATATCGGTATATCGTAGTATATTCATATGTACGGTTATTTAAATATCACAAACAGATACTCCAATTTTATTTAGTAGTCTAGTCTAGATGTAGAAAACATGTCCAGAGCCGCTTAATGATTTACATAATTGAGATATTGATGTGTTCGCTTTGTCGCTCAAGTGTTCTTACATGGCCATGGCCACCATTGTAGGAAGGCTCTATTTGCTTAGTTAATTACGCACATCTATGGCGGCTTTAGGTAGTATATATTGCAGTATTCGGTACGAATGTAGAGGGAGTTAGGTGATAATCGGATGTGGATTATCTTCAGTAGAATAGGTAGTTATTTAAGAAGTTTACTGTAATATAAAAACACGAGTGTTTAACAATTCAGTAGTTTGAAAAGAGCCACAGTTGGGGCCTATTATAAAGAATAACCAGAACCTGCCATCATTATTGGAAAGATATCTTAGATTTATGGAATAAAAAGTTATGTAGTCTGTAATCAATATTGTACCCATCTGATAAGCACATGTATGCAGCGATAAGGAATGAGGTATGTGAGTAGAATATCAGTAAAGTTATCTGTAAGAGTCAAGTCAATAACGAAGTCGTCATTGCTGTCGTCACATGTAATCTGAGGGAAGCGTTAGAGTGTGGCGTGCACTGACCCCAGAGGCCGGGGTCGTCGAAGCACGAGTGGTGGTTGGACACGGTGAGCAGCGGCTGGCCGCGCGGCCGCCGCACCGCCGCCGCCAGCGTCTCGCGGTTGTACACCGTCGTCTTGTTCAGGAACTCTGCAACACACACACCACTAACTTCTCACTTCTAAATAAACTTTCATCACGTTCTATTTAGGTAACAATTCGACTACTTTTAACATTAGAAGTAGGTACCTAACTCAATTAAGTCTTTGACTGCCAATAGAAAACTGTTGAAGGCAAATCCTCCGCTAACGTCGGTCATCGGTGACCACCACGGCGTTCAAGCAAAGCACTCACTAATTTGAAGACTGTATATCAATGTAATGTATGGCAATTGTACCTATGTGTCTATGGTGTATTCTCATGCTCAAGTACCTATTACATTTAGTATTTGCTTATACTTACATTATATGTTTACGAGTAATTGTTATTGCTACATGAATACGATATACCTACATAAATAACAAATAATCAATGAGTTTTGTTGCAATACTTAACCTTTGATACACACAAATAATGACCTACTTAGAACGGCATAAATTCAAGGACTATTTGATATAACAATAACGATTATCTATTTGCTTTAAGTTTTTTATTTAAAGTTTTTGATTTCTATTTCTTAGAGAGTCATTTTTTATATTATAACTTTTGTGAGATATAGTTACTAAATTTATTATTATGTTTTTCGGTTTACGTAATATTGTATTGTAACAAAAGTGCTGTCATGTAACTGTTTGACAAGTAAATCAACTAGTTATAGTTTCAGCGCCACAATCCTACAGCGCAACGCTCAGTAGCAGAGAGGAGAATACTGCTCAAAAATATGACGCACTAGCATGGTTTGAAACTAGTTGAGTTCCTAGTCAAATAGCACAGTGTGCCAAGTGACAGCACTTTTGGTTTATTTGTAGTTTCCACCTTTTTAATACCTATTTGTATTTCCATGGATTAATATTAGCTAAGTAACTATATTGTAGCTGCATCAAAATATGTAATCATGTACTGCATTATAAAAACCTAAAAAATAATATGATAATAATTAAAAATTTATTGCTTTACAGCGGGCTATACAGTTACTGCTTAGATGAAATACATCAAAAGTGAAATAACCAGTGTAGAGTATAGCAAACATTATCTGTTTTAATAGAATGTTCAAATATGATAAACAGCATTCTTATCAATATATATCAAGTTATTGTTTATCACCCTTAATGATCCGACATGGTTTTGTTAATTTGTTATTGTAGGCTGATGTTCTTTGTGTTAAACCTAATACTTGTAGATACATAATAAAATAATATACATATAATGATCAGACAGCCACACCAACATCGTCACAACACAAAATTGATTTTTACTTGAAGAAATTAAGTATAAAGTAGTGCCATTATTCCACTTCAACAACATAAATCTATCAATGATGTGGGTTGTCCAGCGGCCTGCTCACATCATTAATATGATGTCACTCATTCTTACAAAATGTTTAATCTACAAACAAAATCTGTCAGACAATTTCTATTTACTTAGTTATCTGTGTGTTTCTGATAGGATTAGTATTGTGGCTAAGTAGAATAATAATAATACATAATAAGCCTTAGGCAAAAATGATGACAAGTTTCATACCTTGTTTGCAAGAGATGGAAGAGCATGCATGAAGTGATTGATGAATGTAGAGGAAACAAAAGAGGTATGCGAGACAGCTCTGTTTGCACAGAGGTTTACATATTGGCATGTCAATTATTTAGAAAATAAGTGTATTGAGATCATAGGTGTACCATCACTTGAGCTGTGGATTATCTTAAAGCTGTGAACTACCTCCGGAGCTGCGGACTACCTAGCTTTTATACGGGGGTCCAGCTTGAAAAGCAAGAGCAGGAATGGGGTATTTTTTAGTCAGTAAGAGTCTGACTCTCCTCTCCCTTCGCCCAAGGCGGGAGAAGTCATTGGATGACTTTCAACCCTAAAAAAAAGTGTTCTTAGATCCCTACAATACTAGAGACATATGCAGTTGTGCCCAAAACATTGTGTTCCGTACTACCAATGGCACACATACCTATGGTTCGCTATCCCTGGTCTAGCCTAATGGGAGCCAGCATGTATGTATGTATGTATGTGTGTTTGCAGTGGTTGAGAAACTGTTAGTTGGTTTTGTTAATTATTTTTACTACTTACTCCTAATGTTACAGTGTAAAAGTTGTGTTAGTCTTTCTTACACATTGCAATACTCATTTTATGGTATTATTGTTAGCTTTAGAGATAATAAGGTTTGAGGCTGGAGAGTGACATTTTATTAAGTACTCCATACAGTCATTACAATTAGTGAGTGAACTGAGGGGCGGGATGACCATACAGACAGAGCCATGAGTAATAGCTAGTTAAATACAATTAATATAAAACATAATAGGAAACTTAATTTACTATTTGTTATTTTATATATACACACATAAAAGAGTTCATTACCAGGACATGTGTGGTTGAGTGAGTTTATAATAGAGCAACACCATAACTAAGGTTATATTTTTCTAGATGTTGTATGAAGTTATGAAGTCTGGTATTGAACAAAATAGTATTACTGAGACGTGGCGTGCGCCGTAAGAAACAGGCAACTACCGAAACGCTGATGTAAAGCAATTGTCCTCAATGCTACACTACACACCAAATGCTAATTACGCATTTACATTTACGCAACATGGTTCAAATATAAAACTAATATATGAATTTTGCAAAACAAAACTTTTAAATGTTAAGTCAAATTTCACTGACCTAAGATAATTTTACTAAATAAACCGACGACAGCTACAGTGATAGAGCTCGCGCAGTGCCATAGCCTTCCTGGATTCCGCAGGCGCGGTATAATCCACCCAATGTCGTAGCCCATGGTTGGGCTGGAAGTGCACTACACGGCACAACACTACATTAATATCATTACTGTTATTAACTTTATAAAGTTACACTCGCAATCCAAAATTCGTGCGACCTATTGTGCGAAATATACGTATGAAGTATGATTGACTGATTTTACTCGAATGACAATTACAGTGAAATGACAAGACGTTGACAACAATTGCCATTTTTTTAATTCTAGCATTGGATATCAAGTATTTTTGTATAATGTATAATGTTGCATGGATTTTATTTAAGTCCATGATATGTAGTATGTTGTAAGAACAGCTAGATAAAACAAAATTAAAAATGTAATACTCGCGAAAAAGGTCTATTATTTTATACGAGAAACCAACCATCTACTAATCTACCCAATTTATTCTTTGTTGATTTACATGCAGTAGGTAGAATATGCATGTAATATATGAGATGTAAATCTCTTTAGAAAAAAATTCAGATTTTGTATTATAACTTCCCAGATAGATTAAGCTGGAATTGATTTATCTTTTGTTTAATTTGATCCAATTTGGTGAAATTATATAAGTATTAATAATCCATTAAGTATAAAAATAAACTCTTCAGCTTAGTAGGTTATAATTTTTTTAATTATGTAGTTATTTTATTTTATTGTATTCCACTTTCCAATTCCAAGGGGTTTGAGTAACTTTGTTTGGACTTGTGGCGTCATTTTTTTTTCAGCGGCCACCAATAATTTTCATGTTACTTTGTTCTGCTGAGTTCATTACACATATATGTTCAATTATTTGTATCCTAAGTTATATCAAAACTGAGATATTTGAGTTTGAAGAATTTAAAAATGTAGTCTCTATAAATACTTCAATTACCGTCCTGTGTGAAAAAATCTTAGTTATGTTATTAGAAGATTGATATTGGTTATTGGCTTTACTGTTTCTCGACCGCTCGTCTATCAATGTGACGCTTGTATTGGGCCCTAGGAAATAATAAAAACACAGTATTATACCTTATTGCATTTATTACATGATTTTTAAAAACACATTTACATGTTAACTTTCTTCGTCCATTTCGTTCTCAATGTCATGTCGAATAATGGTATCTAAAAATTGTGCCGGCGGAGTCAGATTATTTTGATATCTGCCCCATGCCATGTACCATATAATGGACATTATATGCGAACAGCAGCCTAAGGTCCGTTTTCCGATTATAAATGAGCAATAGTGGCCCAATATTGCATCTAGCCCTTGTGCATCTTGCTGCGCTTAAGCGGCTCCTGCCCAACCTCGGGGGGCCAAATGCCTCCTGCCGGAGGTTGTACGCGGGGATCGTGCGGTCCATGGCCCTCTACGGAGCCCCTGTGTGGGCGCCGAACCTGATGCGGCGGCCAGCTAGGGCGCTGCTCACGTCTCAGAGGGTCATGGCCATTCGAGTGATCCGCGGATATCGCACGATCTCCGGAGAGGCGGCCAACCTCCTTGCCGGACTCCCGCCGTGGGATTTGGAGGCGAAGGTGCTCGAGCGCGTCTTTAGTTTGCGCACCGACGCGCGTCGCCGGGGCGAAACTCCACTGCCGCGCCAGATTAGTGCGTGGCGGGATGAGCTCCGGCGCGATCTCATGGCGGAATGGCAGCAGCGACTGTCGCAACCGAGGGCTGGGCTCGCTGTCATTGCAGCGGTAAGTCCCCTCTTTGAGGAGTGGCTAGAGAGGCGCCACGGCGTCCTCACCTACCGCCTGACGCAGATGCTTACCGGACATGGAAGCTTCGGTAGGTTCCTGTTTCTGATTGGGCGGGAGGAAACGCCCGGGTGTCATCATTGCGAAGACCGCCCGGAGAACACGGTGGAACATACGCTTCGGTGTGCCCTGCTTGGGCTGAGCACCGCCGTGTCCTCAGGGATGTAGTCGGCGACGGCGACCTCTCGCGTCCGGCACTGGTTCAGGCCATGGTGCGGAGTGAGGGGGACTGGGATGCCGTCTCCTCCTTCTGCGAAGCAGTCATGCTAGCTAAGGAGGAGGCGGGGCGCGTGAGAGAGCGAACCTCATCACGCCCCAGCCGTCGCGAGAGACACTCCGGGCGTCGGGGATCGCGCGACGATCTCCGGCCACCGTAAGTGCGGGTCTGCGGACGGTGAGCAAGGGTAGCTCGCCGCCCGACCAGAACCAGACCCGTGCGTGCGGCGCGTCGCGTTCTGCGCGCGCCTCAAAGAGCCATCAGACCACCACAGATGGGGCCCAGTAGGGCTGATGCCTAATCCGGAGCTGCAGACTACCTAGCGGGTTTACCGGGGCTCCGGCTCGACGGGCAGGAGTAGGAACGGGGTGGTTTTTAGTCAGTAAGAGTCTGACACTCCCTCTCGCCTCGCCCAAGGCGGGAGAAGTCATTGGATGATTTTCCACCCTCAAAAAAAAAAAGCCCTTGTGCATCTTGCCCTTTTCGATGGGTTGTGCGCCGCTCGCTGACCGGTGCGCGCCACACCATCGGCCCATAGATACAAGACATTGGGGGTCCGTTCGATTCATCTACGTCACTGTTTTTGAATTATTTTATTTAGCATTCCTAAAAAAATATGGCAGACACCTAAAATAGTGCAATAACGATTTAATAACTTCTTCGATTTCAATTACCAATATAAAACTAAATATCTCAGTTCCGATATGGTTTAGAGAAATATGACCATAATAGCTTTTGATCGCTGTATTCTGTTCTTTCATAATATTTAAGTTTCATTACTGGCCGCTCAACTTCAAAACAACGCCAACTTTACCCAAACCCCTTTATACAAGATGTCTGTGTGAAAAAAACAATTTTTGAAAAAGTTACAAAGGGAAAAACCGACCTCTTTTCGTAATCAGATGCCTCTCGTCACATTTTCAACTACCGTGACCATATTTTATTTCATATTTCTGATTGCTTTTTTGTATTAAATAATAACCTGAATAGTGCTGCTATCTGCTAAATCTATAAAAATCTAGAAATAAAACTAGTTTTAAGGGTTCTGTAGCCAAATGGAAAAAAAAAGAACCTTTATAGATCCGTCATATCCGTCCCTATGTCACAGCCCTTTATTTCCGAAACTGTTGGGCCTAAACAGTTGAAACTTTGTAGGCTGATGTATTCTAGTAACCGAATTTCGAAAATTAATAAATTAAAAATTAAAGGGCTGCACTTCATACATGGTACTGATCCAAAAAAAATTTTTTTTTCATCTAACTATTTATAGATAGATAGGACTGTAAAAAAGACATGAATGTCTTTTTAATGTTTGTTTGTTTGAAAGATAGACGCTTCCATAGTGGAAAAATGTGTGTTCCCCCCCTCTATCTTTTAAAATAAGAGAGTGAGAAATCTAAAAAAAATATAGATTTCAATGGAAAATTTTAACGAAAATTGGGTTGAACGAGATATCATTATTAGGTTTTAAGAAATAATACATTTTCAAAAATCGCAAATGTAGCTTTGTTTTTCATACAAACATTGTAAAACAAAGTTATTTCATATTTTTTTATATTATGTCATTTACTTGCTGCTACGGAACCCTTCACGGGCGAGTCCGACTCGCGCCTGGCCGGTTTTTTTATTTCGTAAATATTCAGAGCCGTCATCAGAAGGCCTACCGCGTAACTTATAAATTAAACATAACTATATATAGGTATAACTATATAATTATATTATATTTTTTTGTTTGCTCTTTCACTTAACGTAAACTATTGCTAAGAAAAATATCACTCAGTGGCTTCAGACACTTAACTACCATGAAACGGAGACACTCTTAAATAGACACAGAAACACCTAGAACCACTACAAAACATATGTTAGCGCGAAAATGGATTCACAAATGCACACCCACATACTTATGCAAACAAACACCCACACATACACACACATGCGCACACACACACGAGCACGCACACACACTCGAGCACACACACACACATACCCACATACACTTATATGTATACACATACACATAATTACACTCCCACATACATTCCTCCAATGTATTGATTCAATATTTCTAAGGTCTTCGGCTGGGGCCAGGAGACCCAAGACACAAGCTATGCTTAGTTTGGGCTCCTGTCTCTCTTACATTTTGTTTCTACTTGTTACTTTGTAAAATGTTTTTAAGGGAGAAAATAAACAAATTTTATTATTATGGAGCCCCGGTAAACCCGCTGGGTAGTCCACAGTTCCGGATCAGGCATCAGCCTTACCGGTGGGGGCTCCAGAGCAGGTCTACCAAGAGGACTCGGTGCCTCTTATAGGTGCTGATGGTGGCCACCGGGGTGGTTGTAGTGAGGTAAAAATCCCACACTTCCTAGTCTTTTATCCCCATAAAACTAAGCCCCTTTTGAAATGTTCCCCTCACATCAAAAAAGGCCTGTTGTTGTCATGTTTTGCTGTTCGTTTATGCCAATTTTTTATTTTGAATTTATGCTGCGTCGTGCCTGGTGCTAAATACATGGTTTTCTTTCTTTTCTTTATACAAATTTGAATATGTAAATACATAATGGGCGTTGTAGGTAGGTAACTAAACTGTGTACAATTAATAAAAAAATTTGGGTTTTTAGTTTATGGTTTTTGAAGCCGGTTTTATACAGATACAATTGCTAGGACCAGCCGTTCAGATAGAGTATAATTACAACTATTATCTATTCAGGATCAAGTCACGTTCGTTGTAGCCAGTCCTTGTTCCTAGCGTGGCCGTGGCGTGTGGCATGTGGCGTGGGCGTGTCGTGTCGTGGCGTAGTAGCAAGAACGTGCGCGTTATGTTCAGTGGCTGTGCTCGACCTCTCTGACTAGTACATGGCGATCTGTGGCTCAATCCAATATCGGTTGTTGCTTGATTATTTTGTTATGATAGCTCGTCAAGGAAGTCAATAGTAAATCCGCTTTCGGCTGACACTGGGGTATGGTTCAGCGCGTATCAAGTCAAACTGGTAAAGATCAGTATGTGTACATTTCTGCTCCGACCGACAGGGTAACTTCACAAAAAATTGTTTTCGTTTATCTGTAGATTCCAAGGCCGCCAGTGTATTCCTTTTCGCCTTCCACGGAGTTGGATGTGTGTTTTGAAAACTGAGTTGTTCATAGTTGAGTACAGCGGGAGCGAGTATAGACGTGGTCGCCGTTACACAGCGCAGGCGCACCGTCAGACACAGGAGCACGATCAGGAGGCAGCAGGCGGCGCGGGCGGCGGCGGCGGCGGCGCGGGCGACTGCCATTACGACGATTGCGTCTGTCGTGTCGGAGGGCAGCGTTGATTCTGACTGGTTTCTCAGCCGTCCATTACCTTGTATATGTATGGGTAGATCAGCCCGTACTTTCCGCATACACTGTATTGCAGATAAAACGGTAAAACTTAAGGTAAAAATTAAGAATTTCTGTTTTATCTTTTCGTGGCCGCGGCCCGCAGGTTAAGGTGGCCGGCCGCTTCCCATGCATGAGTGTCTGGGTTCGAATGCTGCCATTTACCAATGTTACTTTTACCTACTTATACATATATGTACTTTTGACTTATTCAGACACTGCTGATGGTGAAGGAAACATCATGAGGAAACCTGGACATAGGTATAATGTCTTTATTCCAAATTATAATTTCGAAATTGCCAAACTACCTTGAACAAGCGTGTGAAGTGAATGGAGACGTATTTGTTCCGCACTTGGTGGGTGATGATGTTGTATGTAAAGTTACCTTACCTCTCCAATTGTTTTACTTTGGTAGGGTGCCTACGTACTCTGATTAGTTAGTCAGTCAAACCCAAAAAAATACGCTTCTGGGCTTGTTGCCTATTTGATTTATAACCGACTAAACAAACCTGACTGCATGTATGTTTAAGTGTAGTCTCGCAGCGGCTTGCGAGAGTTCAGTGGAGCAGTAGTTACCGCGGGCCGCGAGTGTAGCGATGCAGCGCGGCCGGCGCCGGAATGTGCGGGAAATCCCAAAGCGACGCGCGCGGTGCACGGTGATGCTACTGTGAACTCAATGTTTCGTTATTTATTCTAATTGTAGAATGTGCTTCCCTGAAATGGTGACTTTATTCGTTTACAACATACAAACCATTGAATTTTAAAGCCACCGAATGCTGAATGAAGCTCTCGATACCATCAATCATCATCAATCTCTATTTCTCATAGGATTATGTACAGCACTTGTATTGCACTTTTACTTCCAGAGTATATTGCCGTTGTGTATGATTTTCTGTTTCCTTTTAGTAGGTCACAAACCAGTAGGAATACGTAAGCACCTATTCATCACCGTCCAATACCTGATTCTACTAAATCATTTATAAATTGACACATTTGTCCTAAGTGGATTGCCAGAAACCAGATAATAGGATGCCTATAGAACTAATAGTAGTAAAAATGAAAAAGTAGAGTTTCCTATATTGTTATCCGCACCTCGGTAGGAATGAGGTTCACTTATTAGCTGCTGAAAGTGTGTGGCGAAAGCAATAAATTGTCTCTGAAGTCATAATTACTATTATCGGTTAAATTCCAACGCGGCGGCGGTGCGGCGACGGTGCTGTGGCGAACGTAATATACACGTTATTTTTAGCGCCTAGTGCGCAGTTCGTAGCGCGTAGTTCGTAACCCGTAGCACATAGCGTATAGTTCGTAGTTCGTATGGGATTTATAATCAAATGAACATTATGAAGTTAATCTTTTATTGACATTTTTATTTCTTAGTCAGCGCACCTTCGGGTGTGCTGCAGTCTGTTGTCAGACGCCACTTGCTGGGGAGTACCAGCCACCAGCGGCGCCGGCAGCAGGCAGCGGGTGCGCGCTGCGCCTGTACTGGCGGGTGGCGGGCGGCTGCGTGGTGGAGGCGGGCGCCACGGCCGGCGGCGGCGGGTAGTACAGCTGCGTCAGCACGCCCAGCTCCAGCTGCGCGCAGGCCGCGCTCACTAACACCAGTATCCCTAGGCCCAGTACTGTGGTTGTCATCGTCGTAGTTCAGGTTTACTTATTATTGTGTGGTTCAGGGCAGTGCCACGTGCCGCGCGAAACTGAGCACCGCTTGAGTACGTCTCCTGGAAATACCCGCTATGAGGAAAACTGAGAGACGAACGTACAATATGTGAGCTCGGAGCAGTGCGGTCACACTAGGTGAGTCTTTCGATATTAATCGCATTGGATACACACATGATTGTTTATGAAGGAGCATTGTTCTGTTCAAATTGAAATTGATTGGTGGAAAAATAAAATGACCCAGTAAATTAGTCGATAGGAAAATTTGATACATTGTGTGATATTATTTCAACCACTATGACGTAAGCAGCCAATCGGCGCGACTCATTCTTGTATACTTGCCTTCAACAAATAACCAACATTTAGCCATAACGATTAGAATGTGACGATCGTAGAAGATTCAACGATTCCAATCGACAGTCGACTTGAAGAGTAGGACTCAGTCTGCGACCTACACGCGCTCGTCGTTTGCGTGCGCGCTATTTAGCACACGAGGAGTTCTTCAACGTAGGTACAAATGTTGGGCAATAGCTCGTCACGTATGGTCGGCTAGGCTAATCAGACAGACGACCCTCCTTTTTAGAAAAAAGTATAAGTTAGGACTTAGAAGTTTTGTCCATTGCGTTGGAAAATAAAAATATACATACATAAACATAAATTAGAAGTATATAATTATGTGTAAGTACGGGAGCTGCATTTAGTTAGCTTGCTATTGAGTCGCCCAATCTTGTGGCTGATATTTTTTTACTTGATTCGCTGAGAAAGTAGGTATAGTAACCTAACCAAATAAGGCCTATGCCCCAATAAAGCCTATTTTGAAAATTTCCCTCTTCCCGATTTCAAATGATCGCCAAAGTTTTTAGAAGTGTGCATGCACATTACTTAACTAATTTGAGCACAGCAAGCAACCCGTGCCGCGATTATGTTGGAACCTACAGTCGAAAACAATCACGACGTGGAGCGCACTTTAGTTTTTATAAAATTCGAGTAGCGTAAACTGTTAGTATTTTTATATTTATCAATATACGACGTGCCGTGTTTTGTCTGTATGACAATTATACCTTTAGCCATCTCCTCACATAAGTGAAATACCTATAATATCGGTGTATTTCATATAATCGTTGTTTTGTTTACCTATGTGCCATGCCCTAATAAAGCCTACAAAAAAAACGTGTAGGCCTTATTACGGCATAGTTGTTTTTCAGTAATTTCATAGAAAACGGATCACCAGCTTCTGTCAAAAAGAACGCCAATGGATTTTGCAAAAGATGGAAAACGCTGTTAAAATGGTAGAAAGGGGTAAACGGGGTGAATAGATACAGAAAAGCGGTGAATGGATATCGGGAAATTCTTCATAGTATCTATTCACCCTTCGAATTTTATGCACCCTGTTTTACCCGGTAGGCTGCTGCAGCCAAATATAGCTTCCAAAGAAGTACGCACCATCTAAAGAGTGGTTTGACTACACGAAAGCTAGGTCGGTCGCTGAATTGGCTATAGAACAAGAAGTTATACTCATTCGTTTGATTGATGCTGGGGTACCGATGACTTCAAAGATGTTACTTGGGTATTACATGATGAGAAACTCATTGAGCCTGATGTATAATGACCAAAATTAATTAATAAGATCTCATTACATTTATTATAAGCATTGACAAAGTTTTATTATAATTAAGAAGTTGAATACTTACTAGTTTTTATTGAGGCCTTATTAAGACATAGGGTTCCCAATAAGGCCAAAGTGACACTTTAGCTATTTGTATTTACAAAATTGTAATTTTTGTTTCTAAAGACATTTTGATTCCATTATTACAAAGTTTAATAAATAAATATAAGTTTTTGAAATTATCAGCCCATTGTCATTTTAAACCTACGAGCTAGGCGGTAATAAAAATAAGGTAGGCCTTATTTGGTTAGGTTACCTTACATAAACCTAAGTTGTAATAATTACAATGATACTCATCAGGTTTCGAACCTGTATCCTGATGATTGAAAAGAGGGCACACCGGCACATTATCCTCCGTCACTAAAATGGTGTCAGAAACACATGGTACCTGCACTTGCACAACCGCTAAGCTGCAGCTGCATACAGCGAGTTCCAACTATTGTACGTGGAAAGTACTAAAGACTTTGAGGATTTTGTTTTGTAACTATTCCCGTACGTTATGTTTGAACCCTTTTAGTAGATCCGCATTTACTTTGGGCGGACTAGGCCCGTCAGGGGCCCGAGGCGACTAAGCTAAATGAGGCGTGTGGGGTCACGCGATTTTTGTTCCTCACGACATCGACAGGAGGGGTGCTGGACTCTAGGACTCGAGCTGCCGCTATGTTTGCGGTATATCTTCCTCGAATGGCGCGCATAGCACACTACGCTATCGCCTACTCCCGCTCATGTTGTTCCCGAGTGAGTGTGTCCTCCGGTACAAGGGCCCCCTACCAAAGTGAGGCAGGGCCCCATGTGGTGGTGGTTGTTTATAACTTCTCATGCATAAGGTTACGGGTTGAAACCTGGTCAGATTATGTTTACACTAGTGACATACAGTGAAGGAAAACATTAAAACATCAGCAGGAAACCTGGGTTTATAATTTCCAATTATAAGTTTGAAATCGCTAATCAGCTGTGGTGATAAACGTTCATTCTTTCTCCGTGTGAGAAGAGGCCTTTGTTAAGTAGTGGACAGCAATAGATTGAGGTGGACCGACATCAGAACCAGAGTAAATCTAAAGGCCACTTCGATTTTAGATTTCGTAAAAAAATATGAATTTATAAATAAAAAAATATAGTTATAAATAAATTAATAACACTCTGATTTCAGTTTATACTTATAACTTTAATGACTCCAGAACCAGATTGGTGACTGAAATGTCATACTCATGGACTTAATGTTTATTTAATAAATAATCAAATATTGTTATCATTACTTAACTATAAATATCAACCTTAAAGCTAATAGTCAGATCCATTTGCAAGCTTAAGTCGTGAAGTAAATCGGTTGCCGTATTCCGCGGCCCCTACAACTGGGTACTTACATTACTAACTATAATACATACTTCATTATGTATCTAAGAGTCGTCTTATTGCTACACATGTTTCCGTGCCTAGTAAGTATGTGGTACCGGTGGGTGAGACAGCAGGTCAGCGCGCCTCCGCCTCCATGATGAACTCGGTCATCATCATCTCCATGGAGGGCGCGACGCCGCGCTGCACGCACGCCTGCTTGAAGCACTCCGCCACGTGCAGGATGCGCCAGCAGTGGTCCTCCTCGTGGTCGTGCTGCTTCTCGCACGCGTGGATCAGCTCCACCATGTGCCGCGCCAGCACCTCGCCTGCACACACACCGCGCTAGTACACCGACACCGCCGCGCCGCCCGCGACTCCGGCGTCACACAGACTAGTGCTTACCGTTGGGGAAGGACTGGATGAACTGCTCGGTGTTCTCGTGGTGCATGCGGCTGGAGTCGGTGAGCAGGTTGAAGTGCCGGCTCATGCACTGGATGGCGCAGCCCAGCTCGCGGTGCTCGAACTTGAAGTCATCACGCCAGAAGTGGAAGAATTCTTCCATCTTCTCCTCCGTCAGTTGACTCTGAAAGATATTTTTTTTTTATTATTTTTTACGGGTCATGTGGCTACTTGTGATTTTGTTTCTGCGAACAGTGATGACCTCCTGGCGACACTTGTCGAGCGCCTGTCCGAAGCCGAGAGTGACGTCCTTCATGACGTTGACGTCGGCGCGCAGCGGCAGCACGGCGGCCAGCAGCGGCAGCGCGCGCAGCAACAGCAGCATGGCGGCGGCGGTGTGTGTGTGAGTGCGCGTCCGGCGCCGGCGCACGCTATATAGCGCCGCGACGCGAGCTAATGTCTGTCATCACGGAGGAGGAGCTCGCCTGATCACATACATTTCTGCTTTGTTTGGTTTACATAGTAAGCATGCACCTCATTTCATTTTCAATAAGGCTAGGTCGCCAGGTGTATAATTTTATAAACATCAATTTTAATTATATTGAAAATCTGAACCTTCCTTCTGATTATATAAACAGACTGATATCGGTATTGGATTGGATTCTTCTTACGTGTTGGAGAGCCATACTTGCCACAGAATCATAGAAAAATAACGTGAGTGAGATTATCAGAGGGCCACTCCCCACTCTCTGAATCTTCAATCCATCCCTAACCCCAAAAGGCAGGCAATGCACTTAAAGTATGTCCTCAGGAGCTTCAGACGCCCCTAGGTGGGGCCAATTGCGTACCATCAGGCAAACAAACTACGTTTGCCAAAGCAACGCTCCACCTGGTTACTATCATGATACCACATGTCATCATCATCTCAAGCGTTCATCAAACCTTCTCACTTTGTTCTACTTTTGTTTGTTATCATCCAATTTTATTCAGACACCTTCTTCATCTCATATTTCCATTCTATCCGCGGTCTGCCAAAACTCGGCATTGGATCATTTCCACGATCCGAGTCGATCACGAGTCCACGACTCGTACTACGGGTCACGTGCTATGTATGCGGCCAGCGTGGCCCACCCGTCGCCACTTCAACTCGACTACTCGGGTCACTGTGTCTGATACATCACTTTCTTCTCTGAACCCAGCTTATAGGGAGCATCCTGTTTTATTTCAGTGTCTTGTATATAAAACCAGATTAGATTTAGTTAAGTAGAGGAAAAAATGTGTAGGAAACAATTATTATGTGGGTACAAAAGTTACGGTCGGGGCGTGGTTAGCCATGCGCGGTACGTGGTACATCCACAGAGGTCACCCGGCCGCGGCAGGGACGTCATTAGGAGCGCCCGCTCATTAGCCGCCGCCGTGTAATGTAATTAGGTCTCATTACTTCAGCAAATAATTGGACATCGTACAACATGTGATTCCGGCTGCACGTCTTTGTTGTCTTCTCGTGCAGTAGACGCGCACGCCCGGTGCACTATGTTGCACTTTGTTGCATTTACACGTAGTTATTTTATTTGTCCATTGTCTGAACTTAAATCATAATTAATTTGAATCTTCCTGATAATTTGAATGAGTCCACGGAAGTACAAAGACACTGAATCCAGGGCCAAGTCATAGGACACCGGGCTCAAGTAATGTTGGTTACATTTTGAAGTTCTAGAAATGACAGCAACAGACGTTTGTCCGTAGGCAACAGGCTACGTACAAAATATAAAACTTCCGATCAACTTCGATAATAGTGGCTAGTTTATCTGACTTGACTAGCCCACTAAGCAGGAGATATTGTGCACAAGTGTGTGCGCAAACACAGGTGCATACTCTATTCCCTCACGCTCCGAATCCGATGGGACGGCAGCCGACAGAGACCGGAGAGAGGTCAGGCGGAGGACACCGCGGGGTGAAACATCGCTGAACTTCCTGATTCCGGGATAATAATGCTCATTTTACTCAGAAAATGCCTTTTTTAACTGGCGCGGGAATCGAACACAGCAGCCAGTCACCCAACTGAGTACACTTGTACATGAGTGTGAATGTGTAGACCACAACTACGACAGAGACTACCGACGAGCAGAATGTGAAGAAATCGATGAGTGTCCAAGCTGAAGTGGTACATAGACCAGACTCGTGTCGTTGGGCGTTCCATTGTTTGTGTGCCCGAGTGGGAGCTGAAGAGATCGTTTATTGCGTCGATTTTATGGCGTGGTTTATGTAGATTGCAGATATAAGCTAATTAACATATTTGGTGCAGACGGTGCGCAGGCGGCGCGCGGCGGCGCGGCCTCGCTGCAATTAACTGCATGGCTAATAATAATTAGCGATCGTTTGATGTCGGCCGCCTCCTGCGCCCGCGCCGTGTGCGGTACACTATGCGGGTGTTTGTCAGACAGAACGTACAAACATTATATATAAGTGTCACCAGCGCCGGACTTGGATTTCTGGGGGCCCTAGGCGGAACATGTGGTGGGGGCCCTAGGCAGAGCGTGTGGTGGGGCCCTTACTTAATCGCTATTCCTTTTTTTTAAAAGATATGTTTGGTAAACGTCATCTGCTGAACATTAGGCCTCCCCTAATAACTTCCAGGCAGGCGGGTTGGAAGCGTCCTGCGTCCAGCGGCTCTCTGCGACCTTAATCAGGTCATCAGTGAACTTTGTGGGTGGGCGTCGTGTGCTGCGCTTGCCTTCACTCGCGAACCTCCCTACCCCAGCGGCTGTCAGTTCTCTGAGCTATGTGCCCTGCCAGCTGCCACTTGAGCTTGCTAATCCATCTCGGTGACTTTAGGTTGTTTGCGGATCTCCTCATTTCTGTCAAATCAGTTGATTACCATCAGGTGATTCGTATGCTCGTTTACCAATTTATCTCAAAAATATTAATAATTAATATACAGGGTTAAAGGGTAAGTCGACCTAAATCCTTTAAGACGTGATAGTTTACATCATTCCTGACTGATTTGACCATGGGACCCCATATCCCAAACTTAACCGTTTTCAAATTATCGGCATTTTAACTTTTTTGATAAAATTTCCCATTTTTTTGGCTATTTCTCCCTTGTTTTGTCTTTGGTGGCTAAATTTTGTTTTGTTTTTGCTTTTTTGTGTAGTAGATTAGTTGCTTTATTATTTAGAAAACTAAAACTGTAAATAACTGTACCAACTGAGTCGTAGCAGACGATCGAATGTTAAAAAAAGTAAATAAATTTGTGATAAGTTGTTTTTCTTTGTAAGATATTAAAAAAAAAGTCTATGACAACTGTTCTGCAAATGTGCGTTAAAATATCTACAATTCTTCAGCTTTCTGATAAGGTATAACATGATAGGGAATAATTTGAATTCTTTGCCAAAACATCGATGAAGTACTACAAGGTAGTAATAAGAATATCGATATTTAAGCTTCAAATTTAACTTGAGTCAGATAACAAAATAAAACAAACTGGTTCACTTCACTTCAGAAGCAGTGTCAGAGAGTGGCTTTTTTTTTGAGAGGAGATAATCATCAAGTGACTTCTCCCGGGCGAGGCGAGGGAGTGTCAGACTCTTACTGACTAAAAACCACCCTGTTCCTACTCCTGCTTTTCGAGCCGGAGCCCCGGTAAACCCGCTAGGTAGTCCGCAGCTCCGGATCAGGCATCAGCCCTACTGGGCGCCATCTGTGGTCTGATGGCTCTTTGAGGCGCGCGCGGAACGCTACGCGTCGCACGCACGGGTCTGGTTCTGTTCGGGCGGTGAGCTACCCTTGCTCGCCGTCCGCAGGCCCGCACTGGACACTAATTATCCCAATAAGTGGATCGGGAGAGGCGGACCTGTACCGTGGCCAGCTAGAAGTTCAGACCTGACCCCTAAGGATTTTTATGTGTGCGCCTCAAAGAGCCATCAGACCACCACAGATGGGGCCCAGTAGGGCTGATGCCTGATCCGGAGCTGCGGACTACCTAGCGGGTTTACCGGGGCTCCGGCTCGAAAAGCAGGAGAAGGAACAGGGTGGTTTTTAGTCAGTAAGAGTCTGACACTTCCTTTCGCCTCGCCCAAGGATGATTTTCTCCACTCAAAAAAAAAGCCACTCCCTGACATTCCTTCTGAAGTGAAGTGAACCAGTTTGTTTTATTTTGTTATCTGACTCAAGTTAAATTTGAAGCTTAAATATCGATATTCTTATTACTACCTTGTAGTACTTCATCGATGTTTTGGCAAAGAATTCAAATTATTCCCTATCATGTTATACCTTATCAGAAAGCTGAAGAATTGTAGATATTTTAACGCACATTTGCAGAACAGTTGTCATAGACTTTTTTTTAAATATCTTACAAAGAAAAACAACTTATCTCAAATTTATTTACTTTTTTTAACATTCGATCGTCTGCTACGACTCAGTTGGTACAGTTATTTACAGTTTTAGTTTTCTAAATAATAAAGCAACTAATCTACTACACAAAAAAGCAAAAACAAAACAAAATTTAGCCACCAAAGACAAAACAAGGGAGAAATAGCCAAAAAAATGGGAAATTTTATCAAAAAAGTTAAAATGCCGATAATTTGAAAACGGTTAAGTTTGGGATATGGGGTCCCATGGTCAAATCAGTCAGGAATGATGTAAACTATCACGTATTAAAGGATTTAGGTCGACTTACCCTTTAACCCTGTATAAATGAAAAACTCAGTATTGTTTCTACTGAACCTTGATCGATCTTATTTTGACTGCATGGAACAAATATTTTTGTTTAATAACTAAGCCCACGTAACTATTTGACGAAGAATTCGACTAGTTAATATGTCTCATGAAAGTAATTAACACAAAAATTCTTTGTTTGCTCAATACATTGTTGCTTGTAAGGTGGGGTGCCCTTGTGGTGGGGCCCATACACGCTAGCCTGTGTAGCCTGCGCCTAAATCCGGCACTGAGTTTCATGAGTACTTTTGTATGCACCTTGTCGATACATCTACGTAAAACTATCACGTTGTAGTTTTGTTGAGAAATCGTTTTCTTCACAATTATGAAGCTGCCAGGCAAAGAATATTTTTTTTAAAGTTGGCATTTCCCACAAACTAGCCTGGTGCTATCGATGTGGCACGTCTACTTGTGACCAAACTAGGACTAAGAACACACGACGGACTAGGAACACACTCCGTAGTAGTTCATAATTGCTAATTATTTAGTTTGTTTGTATTGTGATGTGTAGCCGATACACATATGTACCTACATAGGTAGTAATCAATTGACATTCCATTTAGTACAGCAGTAATGAACGACGCAATAAAGAAGTCATGGTGAAGGAAGTGACGTCATAAATACGACAGATCAGAGCACCAATTATATTTGATGGAGCGGCGCGGCGCGCGACAACAGTACTGAGCTAGGGTCGGTGCACACCGCGCCCTGCCCGCCGCCAGCTACTGCCGCGCGCCGCGACTTTACTCAACAGTACCATTCCAGCAGCTCCATACAGAACAAGTGTCCACCACACGACACACCGTAATTGTGCCCCGTCGATGTGTGGGCTGAGCGAGGGCTCGCCTCGTGTGCGGCTGGAGGCAGGCGGTGGAAGCAAGTGGTCTAGGGACGGTGACACGAAAACTTCGCGCTGCTTAATGATATCGCAGCGCAATATCATATATACTCATATATACATATATGTACATGTATTGTATTACTAGTACCTGTCAGGTACTCGTATTGTGCATGACTTGTGATGGACTCCGTCAAGTATCAGCAGCTGCTTCGTACGCTGTACATACTTTATTGTACCTTTTATGAATGTAGTACTGAATCACATGCATGCCAATGATGCCATCGTACAAATGTAATAAAAGCGCCAACACTGTGGAGTTTGTATCTGCTCTACCAGTCAGGTACGTACGTTGGTGGTACTAGACATACAGCCGTGTAGTAGCAGCGATATATAGGAGCCTGTATCGACACGGCTAGACAATTAGTGGACAATGGGAGATCGTAATTAGAGCAATATAGGCGTGCCGGCGGGCGCCGCGATTGGTCCGTGCGCCACGCCCAGCGCCGTGCGACCAATGGACGCGCGGCCCGCGCTCGCCGTGCCGGCGCGCAGTGTAGCGCGGCTAGCGTGGCGTAGCGTAGCGCAGTGTGGTCAGCGTCAGGCACTCCACACTCCCACAGGACATATTTCCGTTCGCCAATGTTACCACTACATTGTCTGCATTCAATTAACGAAAAACTATAAGTTTTAGCAAATATTTACGACGATCTTATACATATTAATGTGCTAATTATACTATAAAATAAATATAATGATGTATACAGTGTATACATCATTATATTTATTTTGGTGCTGCAGCGGATGAAGAGATAAATCTTGGTGCGTTACTAGGTGTGTATACTATACACACCTAGTTAAATATATAAATTGTAATATTAAATATATAAATTGTATAGTTAAATATATAAATTGTAATATTTCGGGCTTTATTTCCATCACGCCAGACTGGTAACTAACTTAATTTCAACAAGTACGACACTCAAATATGAGCAGAGAACGTTTTTATAAATAATTAATTTAATTGGAAGGAAATATTTAAAGATAAATGAAATATAATAAGTTCAATGAGTCGTCAGGCTACATGAGACATACACCGACTGGGACGGCAGCTAGCTCACCTCGATACTTTAGCCTACACCTCGGCCTCACCGCCTCACTCAATAAACACATACTACAATGTATTACACAATTTGATCACGTTTCATCCAAGTATAGATATTTAAGAGTTAAGTTGGAGTAACAATGATTTGATTAAGTATGAGTTGTAAGTGGGCGTCTATTTTATTGTTTCAACAAAATGCTGCGCCTTCCAGTAATGGCTGGCAATGAGCAGTAACTCGATACTGTGCAGTGTGAAGTGGACAGGCGCTGGGAGCGACCGGTGGCGGAGTGCGGAGTCTTCCAAGTGTGTGGGTGCTGCAGGCACCTGACCCAAGTGGTTTGTCAGCGTTATATACCGCGGTACATCTCCGCCATTACTCAAGCGTTGCCTGTGGTGTAACGAGTGGGAAGGAATCTGTCACACATTCGTCAGGCGGATACAGGCTCCCTGCACATGTGATTACACGCTGCTTGCAAACTGGCTATTTTGTTGAGATGTCATATTATATATTCTACACTTTGCTAACTAAGCAGGTACGGTTTAAGTAAGAGTACAATGTACAGATCAAACATTAATTGTGTCCAGTGACTGTGATGGTTGTGTACATTGAACACAGGTCGTACGTACATTCGTATGTACGGAAATAATACAAAGAGCGCCTGCACACTGATTGTCTCCCGTAGGAGTTCGATAACCGTATGCGCAGCGAGACGGCCACCGCAGCACCGCAGCGACGCGGAGTTTCCTCTGGAGAGTAACACCAGTGTGCAGCCATCCTACCGTATGTGTGCAGGTACACTGGTACATAGGTAACGAATCTTTATGTAATAGTGTGTGCTCGTCTGCTAGTGTTACCAACATCGAGTTGCGTCGCGAACATATTCGTACGTGGTGGTGGCGAGCCCTGGTTTGTGCCCCTGAGTGTAACATGAGCCGAGGCGCAGGACTCGCGCACTCGAGACCCTTTAGTTAAGATCTGCTCAAACAGAGCGAGTGCTATAACAGAAGCCCAGCATTCAAGCTCGCTCTCATTGCGTCAGTGTTTGTGTTTGTAGCTATAAAGAACTAATGACGATTCTTTTTATTTAATAGTAGATTATGTATGAACTGGTGAAGTAGCTGCTTACACCCGCACTGCTGGCACTCGTAGCACACAGTGAAGGAAATATCTCACAGAGACATTATTATACGAGTAGGTAAGTGAAACATAATAGTAAGCGCAGGTCTCTTTTTTGTTTAAAAACGGAAATAAAAATATGTCTACATGAGAACATTGGTAGTAATTCGGTAAGATTGAGCCTTCTGGTGGAGGTGGCGGGGGCTGGGTCCCGCTACCTGGTGGGGCAGAGTGTCGGGCGCGGTGGTGTCAGGTTGCAACCTGCAGCGACCCCTGGCGGCCAGGTAGGTCACTCACGCAATATGCGCACTATACCATACTGACAGGGCGACATGTGAACGAGTTTGGTGCGTTAGTAGACGCACGCGCACATTTATAATGAAACTTAGTATTTGCTTGCAGGTTTGTGTGTTAAATAGAGGACAGAGAGGCTAAATATTAAATGTTTCCCACAAATTGTGGGAGTATATAGCAAAATCTAAAAACTAAATAACTCATTCATCCATACATTTATTTATTTCCGCGCTTTATTCGGCTCTATATTAGATTACTGATCGAATATATCAGCATGGAAGGTATGGAAGCCACGTACTGCATGTGCCTGTTGTATAGTTGTCGTGAATGTATAATGTGACCGCGGCAGAGTTCTCACAGGTCCTGCTCGCTGCCAGTAATTACACACGCTGCGCCCGCGCCGCTGTTATTACAGCCGCTGCGACTCGTCCACGTTGCGTCGGTTTGTTCAGATTCAGACCTCGTCTGTAACCTGTTCCCAACAATGCATAATTACGAGCACCTACACTGCACCTACACTGCACCTACTCTGCACCTACACTGCACCTACACTGCACCTACACTGCACCTACACTGCACCTACACCGCACCTACTCTGCACCTACACTGCACCTACACTGCACCTACACTGCACCTACACCGCACCTACTCTGCACCTACACTGCACCTACACTGTACCTACACTGTACCTACTCTGCACCTACACTGCACCTACACTGCACCTACACTGCATCTACACTGTACCTACTCTGCACCTACTCTGCACCTACACTGTACCTACACTGTACCTACTCTGCACCTACATTGCACCTACACTGCACCTACACTGTACCTACTCTGCACCTACACTGCACCTACTCTGCACCTACACTGCACCTACACTGTACCTACACTGTACCTACTCTGCACCTACATTGCACCTACACTGCACCTACACTGCACCTACACTGTACCTACTCTGCACCTACACTGCACCTACTCTGCACCTACATTGCACCTACACTGTACCTACTCTGCACCTACACTGCACCTACTCTGCACCTACTCTGCACCTACACTGTACCTACTCTGCACCTACACTGCACCTACTCTGCACCTACACTGTACCTACACTGTACCTACTCTGCACCTACATTGCACCTACACTGCACCTACACTGCACCTACACTGTACCTACTCTGCACCTACACTGCACCTACTCTGCACCTACATTGCACCTACACTGTACCTACTCTGCACCTACACTGCACCTACTCTGCACCTACTCTGCACCTACACTGTACCTACTCTGCACCTACTCTGCACCTACACTGCACCTACACTGCACCTACACTGCACCTACACTGCACCTACACTGCACCTACTCTGCAGAAACCGTTGACAAAGTGTACGTCACCACGGGCGGACAAACTTACTGTCGCTGTTCAAGATTCAGATGTGTTATGTAACTAACATTCACACATTGAGTCACGTTACCGGAGGCCCGATTCCTCCCCTCCTCAATATTTCCAATCCCTAAATCTCCAATCTTCAAAGCCCTAAACACAAAAGGCCGGCAACACACTTGCAACACCTCGGGTGTTGCGGGTGTCTATGGGCGGCGCCGATTACTTATTACATCTTAAGGCGGGTCCAGACATGTATCATTTGCCCGATCCGATCACCGTATCCGTATCGTCGACGCGTATCATGATCGCATATGTGGACGGGGAATGATACGCGTATCATGATACGCGATCTCGATACGCTGTTATGATACGGCCCGTCCCATGTCATGTCGGTTTTTGTCCGATCATCAAAGGTGATACAGATACGGACGTGGGTCAGTCTGGACGCGTCATTATGTGTTGAAATCTTAGGTCTCTCATCAAAGCTCTTCCTCCAAGTCTGTATCTGTTTCTAAATAATTCCGTTTGCCACCATCATCTCTGTTTTGGTTTTGAAGTTAGAATATTGTGAATGACAATAAAATAGGCACATGAAATTGCTAAATTCTCGTACACTTCAACCAACTGCGACGACATGTTTGATCGAGAGCAGAAACTGAACTAAGCAATTTGATACGCGATCATGACTATTGTGAAGATACGGATACGGAGCAAATCGGAGGCGTCCAAAACTTGATACGGGGCTTGATACAAACGCAGATACGGATACGGTGATCGGATACGGTGATCGGATCGGGCAAATGATACATGTCTGGACCCGCCTTTAGTTTAAAATAAATATAGAGATAGGTACTAAGTATTACAAATTAAATGCCCTTTTTACTGCAGGTGAAGTGACCAGTCGACGTCAATTGGGTGCGTATTACCTAGTACCTATGTGTCACATAATTATCATTAGGCACCTCTAAGCTTATTATTCAGACTCCGTCATATATTCACAGAATATAATTCGTACAACCAGGCGGGCTACCGGGGCTCCGGCTCGAAGCAGGAGTAGGAACAGGATGGTTTTTAGTCAGTAAAGAGTCTGACGAGTGTCAGACCTCTCGCCTCTCTCAATATAGAAGAAGTCATTTAATGGTTGTCCCACCTCAAAAAAAAATCTAATTACTTAAATACAATTGTGTACCCAAGTTCGCACGTTAATGATTAATGTCCAAGCTTCCGTCGTGTGATGGTGCACCACCAGCCTCCAGCCCCCAGCCACCAGCGTCACTATGCAGTAATCGGGCGCTAAGCAGCAATGTGTGAGACGGTGCGCCCGCACTGGCCTCGTGGGAGCGCAATCATTTTACTTTTATCTGTGGAGCTTTTAAAGCAAAAAGCTGGCGCAGGTTGCGCGGCGCGCGGGCGGCAGTAAGCGCTCGCCGCCCGCCGCCGACCGACGTGCGCGCGCACGCCACGCCTGATTGGTCTCTTCAAACGACAACCGCCGAAATTTGGCGGTCGCGAGTGTCCGCGAGTGGATTGTGACTTGTGTGTGTGTGTGCGTGGTGCAGCGCCGAGTGCGCTCGCTGCGCGCCCCACGCCGGCAGCTCCGGCCTGCAGCCAGCACCAGGCTGCTGCAGCGGATGAAGAGATAAATCTTGGTGCGTTGACCGGGTGCAAGTTCGACGGCCCGCAGTATTATTTGTGTCGTTGCGAGTAAACGGTAACTATTTATTAGTGCTAGGTGCAGGGATACGTGTAGTGCAGGAATCCGGTCCATTTGCTGTGTAGTGTAACCGCTCGCCCTGCGCCCGCTCAGAACCACTCCAACCTACTTTCTCTAGCAGCTAACAACAATGTTCTGTCTACGAGAGCTTTACATCACTCAGGTTTCGCTTACTTTAGCCATAAAACAAGATTAACTTTATGAACACACTTGACTGATTTGATACTTTGACAGCGACACCCACAAATAATGGCACAATAACGTACCATGACATATATTATGTGGTACATTATACAACTTGGCACTCATTGAAGTTAAGGCAACGGTTGCTGCGTTGTTGCAAAAAAAACGTTTACATCCAGAGCCCCGCGATACAAGCCCCGTGCTCTAAGGTGCTTTTAAGTTAAATTCTTAAATTCAGCTTGCTACGAGTACGATCTGATTGCACTGTAGATCTACCTACAGTCGGCAACATAAAGAGTAAAATCACATTATTGTTCATAATCTATGCACCACCACAATAGACAACGTACATAAGTACTCGCTTTGCAAAATGGTCAGTTGTTTGCAAACGAGATCGATTTACTTGACGACTCCATCGTGGCTGGGCGAGTGCCGGCGCGAGGCAGCCACAGCCGCGGCCGGCCGGCGCTGTCATTTGGACCGCTTCACTTGAACACCCTTCATTAGCGATGCTCAGCTGTAATTTGTACATAGCACATATCCTCTTAGTAGAGATTGTGCAGCTCACTGAGTGCAGACTGTTTGATCATAAACTACAGGTGTCTGGTTGTACAGAGCCTTGTCACCTCGTGCCGTTCCCCTCTGTTTGCTGCACAAGCAGCCCGCCAGCCCGACGGCGGTCACTGTGTGACCTGGCAGTCGCTAGTGATTGGGCTTCCAGTAACTTCACTCACACGGCGAAACACAATGTTGCGTTGTTTCACGTCGGTTGTCCGTGCGGCTTGGTGTTAGCACGGTGGAGCCCGTGGCTCGAGTTGTTGGTAGTCCCCAGTGGTAGTGGCTGGCGTGTGTAGTGTGTGACGCCTAGCGTAAGGTCAAGTGCAGGGACCCGCGCGTGCAAGGTCGTCGCACGCGCAGGTGCGCCCGAGTCGATCAGTAAAAACTGGCCAAGTATGTGTGGAGGTATACGGTTCCGTAGTCAGCCCTATTGTTGTGAACACATTTTTGGTACGTCTACTTCGTTTGTTTGCGTGTAATCAGTCTGCGTAACGATACCGAGTTAAAATATTTTAATTTCCAAAGGACTAATTATTGCCCTTCGAGCGTCACAGTGATCTTCCATCGTATTGATTGGAGCAAAGACACAGACACAAGGCGACACGGCGCGCTAATGCATCCACAATAGGTGCTAGCAGCCATGTTTGCTGAGCCAACACACCGCGCCCGGACCGCGGACCTCAAACACACCGCGCCCTGGATGTACGAGAGATGTCACTCAGCAAACATTCGCTTTAAACGGGATACTGTTTTAGGATATCGTCTTTGTAAATATAAACTCAAAGCGGAGGGATAATTGATCTGTTTGACTTAGAATAACAATTTAATATTGAATATCAACTTAAAATTATAGTAACAACAGAAGAACTTTGTAAATATAATTATAAGAAATGATTTAACTATGATCAATTCGAGATAAAAGCGAACGTTTATACATATCACATGAGAGGAGGTAGGCGTAGGCTTCATCCGAAGCACGAGGAGTGCAGCACGTACGACATGACAAACTGTTGCACGCTGCACAGTGGACGACCGCGCGGCCTCGCAACATTGACACGGTGCCTAGCTTCGTCTCCTGTTCCGCTGCGTGAGGCTCTGTTGCTCCGGCAACATTTGTTTGCGTCCGATCCGTTCGGCTTCTGCGACGGTGTCAGGCAGCTCGGACCGAGCAGTTTCCGGCATGAGCAGCGTCAGCGAGCCCGCCATCACGGACGTCACGCCGAACAGCAACGTTGGCAGTCCATACCAGTACGACATCTGCAATTACAATGAGGCATTACTTAACATAAGAATATTATTTTCTTTGAAATGTTACTATCCATTGAAAAAATAAAATACACTCCATTTGGTTTGAATAACCTAGTGTTAATTAATTGTATCCAATAGATAAATATTGGATATTATTTTTATATAAATATTACCTATATGGAGCAGATTGTGAGGTGGAAGCTAGTCTACCAGGAGTAACTCACCAGCAGGGGTGTCTGCGGCGCCACCAGCGAGCCGATGCGGCCGATGGCGGAGCAGATGGAGTGCATGGAGTTCCTGGTGTAGGTGGGGAACAGCTCGGACGTGTACATGTACACGATGTTGTACGAGAACGTGGCCAGCATCTCGAACATCATGAACAGCGTCAGCCCCAGCCACGCGTACCCTGCAACCACCACCAACTCATTTCACATTCACCACCTTACTAATGTACTACTACTACTCGCTTCAGTCACCTTTAGGCACGAACGGCTGTGAGATACAAAATATCCCTCCAACTATGAAGGACGCGAGGAGTGGTATCTTCCTCTTGTACTTGGAGAGTGCCAGCCAGTAGAACACGTTGGCGGGAATGTCCATCAGCATCAGCAGGGAGAAGTTGACGTACTTGTTGCCGGCGATGTGCACCGCGCTGATCATCATGCCGTAGTTTATCAGCGTGATGGTGAACCACCACACCATGCACACCAGGAACCTGCGCCCAGAGACAACGATCATGTACATGTGGCTCAAACTGTTCAGTGAGACATATCAGCGGTCAGAGCCGACGCTGTCACTAAACGAAACAATTTGTTTTTACAAAAAAAAAAAATGCTTTTTGATTGCTCGCTCTGGTTATTGCGAGATTTGATAAAAAAAATTACAGAGAGTCAGAGCAAACCAATATTTAAAGAAAACAGCGTTGAAGTGGCCTGACCTTTGCATCATAATCCTTGACTTGAACGTCTTCAAGAGCAGCTTCCTGTCGCTGACGCCGGTCTTGGTCTCCTCGTCCGCGTAGTCCAGCTTGTCCAGCATGGTGCCGTCGATGCTGACGCCGTTCCTCTTCGCAATCTTCTGTATCAGCTGCACCGCCAGTTCCTTCCTGCCCTTGCTGTACAGCCAGCGGATGCTCTCGTCCAGGAAGATGGAGTACGTGAGGATGAGGAGTGTCGGCGCGTAGATGACTCGTAGGAAGTTTCTCCAATATGGCACCGCCCACGCAATGAACGGCATCACAATCAGGCCGCATGTGTAACAGTTTAGTAAAATCATTTGGAATAGAACAGCACGTTTCTTCTCCACTATTTCTATACCTGGATACAAAGAACAAATGTTTTGTGAAGTAGTTCGTGTGTGGCTGTGGCCTGAACTTATGGCCTAACTGTGAAGATTATGTTGGACAGTCATTGACTGAAATATTACATAATTTACATTATTATAATATCGCGCAAACAACTAGAAGGGAACCCCTTACTCAGCATGAACATGGGAGAGAGCGCGTCTCCGACAGCCGCTTCGAGCGCCTCCAGCACGATGTAGAACCAGAAGGAGGTGGCGAAGCTCTTGGTGAGGCCGAGCGCGGCGCCCATCGTGCCCGCGAACACCGCGGCCGTCTTGCGGCCGAACCTGTCCGAGATCTGGCCCTGGATGAGCAGGCCCAGCATGTTGCCGAAGCTGTGCACGGTGCCCACCAGCGTCTGCTTCCAGTCGTCACACGCGAGCCCAAACTGCAACACGTACCACGCATCATCACTAGCCACTAGCTATACTATCCAGCTATCTACTGATACGTGGATAACTGTAACGTTACACGTTGATTCAGTAACCACCTCCATCAATAGGTAATTAATGCCCAATTTCGCTGTCAACTAATTGTATCAACGTCTGTCTGTAGGTGTGTACATGCCAGTAAATACAGTAGCTGCATACATACACAGTGTTATCTATGTGTGTAGGTATACTCGTACCTCCGCCAGTTGACAGCATCTGTAATGTGTGCTCAGCTATTGTTAGTATTTGTTAAATGTCACGCAGGATCGCGTCCATGTTTGTCTATGGACTAGTCAAGATAATTTAATTAAGCAATTACGTGAATGTCATTCATTTGAATGTTTGAGTTTCAAACAGTTACTTCATTCCATCTATTCCTGGAGATAACAAATATATACGAGTATGTTATGTTTATTGGTAATGTTAAATATCTGTTATTAATGTAAACAAGTATTGTTGTTGATGATCAGGTGATAATCGAGGCGATACATTAACCGCCGGTTCCGAAGAAATAGTATTATTTAAAACATCGAACCGTACCGACATAATGAGGTGTAAACCAATTATATTTCCTATCGCTTATACCCTTATACCCTGCCTGTATAACAAATTTCATTAAATCCGTTCAGTAGTTTCAGCGTACCACTGAGTACTAAAGTGTGGGACAAAGTGGCAAGGGCTGTGCAAATAAAGCTCACGTTTTTAATTATTTTTATAACGTCGACTGTGGGATTATGAACTGCGTTTAAACCTGCCAGGTACTGCTAGGTTGTACAGAATGAAATGTCAAGAGAGCTACTTGAAATAAATAATTGCATCAGTCGGGGTGCAGCCAACCTCTGCGGTGAAGCTGTCCGGCTTCTCGTAGACCCACTGCGTGCACGGCTCGTCCCCGGAGTGGTCGGCGCGCGCGCAGCCGGCGACCACGGGCGCGCGGCACTGCTTCAGCGGCTCGTCCGCCCACTGCTGCGACTGGTTCAGCCACGGCACGCTGAACCGCGCGTCCGGCCCGTCGCACGACGGCACCCGGCATCTACGGAGCGAGAGTCGGCCGACTATACACTTGTATCGGTAGCGACGGGAGTGATCAGTCAATCAACTTTATGTGGGCAATTAAACGTTATTTTGTTTATAACTATCGTGCGACATGCTAAATTAACTACAAATCACGGTTTACTCACGTACAGTAATGCCTCTACTAGTTTCGAGTCACAGAGGAACTCTTCATTCATGAGCAGCGTGCGCAGACGCGGCGACGTCACTCAGCCTACTGTGACTCGAAACTAGTAGAGCTTTTCTCCATTAATGTACGTGAGTAAAGCCTGATTTTTGTTAACACTATTTTTATTAGTCGTTGTTGCGCTAATAATAATATAATATACATACTAGTTTTTTTATGGATAATAATGGAGCGAAATTTGAGATTTCATGGCACAGTGTCCTATTTGTACATTACAGCCTGGGTGTGATGTGGTTGTGCCGGCAGGCGGACACAGGTCGCTCGTGGCCCGGCTGGTGGACTAGTGTAGGAATGTGCTGTGTGAGCGATGCGCCGGCGCGAGCTCGTTATGGTAATTAATGTATTCATGTTGACATTAAGCGAGGATGGCTCTATGTTGTATTAATTGTTATTATTTTAATAGGCTTTGCTTAAACACGTTGCGCAGTCTGCCACTGGAGTCGACACAGGTGTAATTCTATACATAGGAATGTAGAATTGTGTTGCGACCAAAATAATATAACATAGTATGTACGTAATGTATCGTAAAGTGTGAACTAAGCGTTCTACGCGACTCTGCCTGCACGTTACGTTTGATTGGAGTAGAAACATTTAGGTATGAAAGTTTGATAAAATGTGGAATGTGCACAACATACGAAGCAACAACAGAAAATGGTCAGCAGTCCTGAGATATGAGTGATGCGGTGCCTCGCATCTTCAAGTACATATGTCATGCGTCTCCTGAGAGCAGTGTTCGTGTGTGTGTCTGTGCGTGTGTGTGTGTGTGTACCTGTAGCCGACGTCCTCGACCGCGAAGACGTAGTTGACGTTGTACATGGAGTTGGTGGCGTACACGAGCGCCAGCATGGCCATGGTGGCGGCCTGGTGGCGCCCGAACGCGCCCAGCTGCCCCAGCACCTCGTCCAGGTGCACGCGCTTCGACTCCTCGTTCAGCTCTGCCATGTTCCTCTCTCTGCCGTCACAATAGTCAGGGTGCCTGCCTCGTCGGCGCAGGCGCGGCAGGCACTCACACGGGTCTCACTGTAACTCACACTCCGCCCGGCGGGACATGTCCTGGAGGCCGCGACGTACGTCCAGAGTGCTCGCATTCACAAAGGCCGGCAAGAAGCGTGCGCCTAGTAGGACTACTCGAGAGCATCTAACGCAATGAATATGTATGTTCTAAAATAATAAAACAAGTTTATAGCCTCGGTGGAAATGTCACGGCACAGCAGTGGCACCGCCGGAGTAGTGCGCAGGAGTCTGCAGGAGCCGGCCGCTGGCCCCGCAGTGAGTGGCGCGCTACGAGCGAGCTAATTAAATATTTATTGCGGGGTAGGCTCGCGGCGCTGATAACGAGGTGAACTACATTGAGTGCGGATGGAAGAGCTGCCGTCCGTGTACAGCGCCTGGCACTCTGCTGACACCACTAGACGCTGCACAACGACATGTGTGTGCACGCGGCGCCGCCCGCCGCCGGCGACACTGTCAAGTGACTTGTACTGCTGCATTCTGTAAGTCTGCGCGCTTCCTATACTGAAGTCTGAATGGATTAGCTACATCATCTCTTTTATATTGTAAATGTATGCTACTATCATTGTAAAAGCCAGTCTATCGACTGACGCAGCTAGTTCAACTGTGTGGCGTTACACACACAAAAGTAAACGCGTGGATATCCAACAATTGTGCTGATTTTCATTTGACATTCATTCCATTTAAGACGATCAACGGCGAGTTGTGGTCTGATGAAGAAACATTATTTAACTCGTGTGGCGCTCTTCGGGAACATGTAAATGTGGTGGCACACGTGGTACCACCATTAAAGATTCGTAGTTCTTTTCTTAAAGATTCGGAGTTCGAAACAGCGTTGATTGAATAACTATTCGAGGAGAGATGTAGTCAGGACTCCAACCTGGCGGCAGCAGTGCCAAAGGTAGCGCTCGGGCAGCGTGTGGCGTGTGACGCGTGACGCGGCATACACACACTTATCTAAATACTTAGTATATATATGTATGTATAGTAGCGGCGCGAGCATCGTACAGGAACAAATAACATAAGCCAAACACATCGGCGTCAGCGCCGAGCACTGCGTCACTCCCTAAATATTGTTTAATGTAAGTCCTGATTATTGAGTTATTATAACAAATCTATTTACAAACAGCACGTAAATAGGTTTCTTTAGGAGCCTTGAATGAATCTTGTTTAAAAGTCATTAAGTATATCTACTGAAGATTAAAAGATACTGAGTATACGAGTATTCGCAAGTTACTTACACATGTGAGACATCGGCCGGGTTCAGGGGCCAAGTCTCACATCACTTGAAGTTACCCATGTAATGGTTACTGTGGATGGACAATGTGGCCGCTACTGTTATTGTCGAGTCCTCAGTTCGATCACCTTCGATTCGAGGAAATGTTCAAAATTCTCTATTGCATAAAAACTAACTTGTGCTGAGACACTTAGAGCTTCTTATAAGTCGAGGTACATTGTTTTATTGAATTTATTTATTTCTGTTTTATGGTATAAGGCGGCAAACGAGTAAATGGATCATCTGATGGTAAGCAACCTTAGGTAGGTCCGTTATATAGCTCTTTCAAGATATCTTTTTTCGACATAGAATGTATTCGCATAAGTATCTTAAGCCATTTACAAGAGTGAAATCCCATACATAAGTTGTGGCGAAATACTACAGCGCGTAGCTCGTTACACGTAGCACTTATTACTTAACTCGTAGCGCGTAGTACGTAGCTCGTAGGGCGTAGTACGTAGTTCGTAGCGCGTAGTACGTAGCTCGTAGGGCGTAGTACGTACTTCGTAGCGCGTAGTACGTAGCTTGTAGGACGTAACGCGTAGTACGTAGCTCGTAGGACGTAGCACGTAGTTCGTAGCGCGTAGTACGTAGCTCGTAGGGCGTAGTACGTAGCTCGTAGCGCGTAGTACGTAGCTCGTAGGGCGTAGTACGTGGTTCGTAGCGCGTAGTACGTAGCTCGTAGTGCGTATTACGTAGCCCTCAGATCGCAGCTCATAATACGTAGTGTTTCGGTACACGTTACGGCCTACAGAATACGACTCTAGTATTTCGCGAATATATAAAAAGAAGATTTAGATATCAATTTACATATTTTGTGATCGGAACGCAGGTAGGGTTAGAAATTGTCCTTTATTTAAGATTTGATTACTTTTTGACCATGTGGCTATATGGTATCGTGGCAACATTTTACACATGAATACGTTTGTGTGGGATTATTGTTTCAATGTCTAGGCGAGACGAGTGCACGCACGTATACAATCCAGCGCGTGTTTGTGTGCAAGCAGGGACTGCTGGCTGTTTGTAGGATCACTCATCTGTTTGATATAGGACTAGGAGAGCTTGTAGCACTGTCTGTTGATCCAAGTCATATAGTGTTGTGCAATTTTTAGTTTTCCTCCTTTCTCAAATCTGGTTTTACTGATATTGTGACGCTCAAAACCGCTGCAACTCTTGTTAGTCAGGATCTACAGTAGATACAACCATGAAAACGCTAGAACACTGTTTTGTGTTTCGCTTTGTGAGTGAGGTTTCTGGGGGGTCCAATCCGCCTCCCCCTCAAAAGGCCAGTAATACACTTGTAACTCCAATAGCGTTGCAGGGCATTTGTAAAATGAAACGATCGTTTTAGTTAAGGTAATTTTATGTATAAACAAATATGTATGTAGTACGGGCAGCTCCGTCCCCGCAGTCAGTAGAACTAGATTGCTTCCAGGAATGCGCAGCGGATGTTCAATCAAATATCTATTAGCGATCCGATCCATGTTTTGACACTTATGGATGGCAAACGGATGGACATACCGAGAGAGTCCTGCATCAGATTAGTATGTAGTGTGCGCATGCGCATCTTGGGGCTGGGCTGGAAGGGCTTCATCAGCGATAGCGAATTATATGAATGATTGTACCATCTACATTTAATTGATTGATGTGGTTGCTGCCAGTCTGATGTGCTGCACATGCAAGCTGCCCTGGAACCTGTTCACTAGGAGCCGCTCGAGCTATCTCACACATCATGATCAACTCGCTGTCGTGTCTGTTCTTGTGGAAATCTGCACGGGACAGTGGATTGGTATCAACTTTACCATTTTGTGAATTATAATCAGGCAATAGAAGTGTGTGTGTGCTTGTGACACGCGACAACTGTGTGATACATACAGTACACGTAGTGTAGACTTGTGTAGTAGGTACGATATGTAAGCTCAATAGTGCGAGTAAATGAGTAAACGATATACATAGCAAAACATACTCACAATGTGTGCCCTTGTTATGTTGACATACCTTTGTCAGAGAATGGTGACAGACAGACAGACGGACAGATAGTCAGTCTGTTTGTTAGTTTGTAGCGTTGAGCCAGTGGTGCTAGATAGCGAGCCGCCCGAGTGCCTTGTGGGCTCCTGACGGAACTGAGCAGTGCGCAACGCATGTAAATATTTGAAGTAGTGCGAGTACCTGTAGTATCTACCTGAGTATGTTGTTCATATATATGTAGGTATATAGTACATACATTACTAAAACAATGGAGAACTAGCTATACTGGGGTTTAACGCTAATTATTCCGATAGAAGATCAATTATTATTATTGATGCGTCACTAAACTATTGGTACTTATGAAAGTGAAGTCCTAGTTCTCTTGCACTAAGTTTAGACAATATTTTATTTACAAACCTAACATTATTATATTGTGTTTAAAGAATGATATAAACAAGCAATATTTGAGCCGCTAGACTAAGTGAGCGAGTTAGATCGCACAAGAACTGAGAGCTGTGTCATTTCCCCATAGACTTACAATGTGTTCCCCGGGTTACCATACTATTACAAACGTTTGCATGTAGATTCGTTTTACCATGGTTCCCACGCACTGCGATCTGCACTTGTTATAATCAGTCGTGGTATTATGTAACTGAATAAGATACATATATCTGCGTACTTAACATTTCATTTAACTAATTATAATCAATACATTTATTTACATTAATCTGGCCCGTATCTACTCCGGCTAGGTTTCGCCACGGAGCCCTCACAATGAGGGAGCTATCAGCTCTGGGTACACCGCGCAGGTCGTCTGCGCAGGTTACACACACGTGACCCCTCGCGGCCTTGCCCAGAGCCTTGCATTGCGCATACGCATTCCGCGCCAGCACTCGCACACATACTGCTACACTTCACTTAGAACGTGTTCTTTGTGCAGCACCCGTGCGGCAGCTAGTTAGCTGCAACAGATCTGATTGATCTACACAAGTAGTTATACGACCTACATCCGCTTCCAATATTGGGACATCCTCAAACACTCCACATACAATTATAACAACACCTGTGCTGTGGCAAGATACCATAAATCACAGCGACTAGTTCCAACAGGTGGTCTGTCAGCATGTTTGCTGTTTCAGTTGTGGAGAAACTGTTGTTCTAGTAGAGTACTCTGTCGTGCCCCATGTACCTCCAGCTGCGTATGACGGCTACTGGCCACCTCGTGTTGAGGCTCCCCCAGTGACGGACCGACGTCACTGTGTACACAGCACGCACTGGTTGGGAGTGTGAAATCTGTCGGCTAGGTGCGAGGCGCTCGTCCTCCCTACACTACACCTTAGAACTTCGTTGAAAAGTCACTTATTAATCAATTTGTACATCAGCTAATGTAATATTGTTGTACGGGCAGACTCAACACTGTATCTGTGTGTCGGTGACGATGGTCGGTTATCAAGAGTCGTGACCGAACGGTTTATTGGCCAGATATCGTGTGAAGACCAACTTAATGGTCCCTAACGTTGTTGCCTCACACCGCCAGTACCGCCAGTACCCCACATTGTAACATTCGCCACACTCCATACAATAATGTTACGACCACAGCTCACGATGTAATCAAATCATTCTCATCGAGCGGCTCATACAACTGTTGGAAAGGCCACTACCGAAACTTTGTCCATTTGTTTTCGATACAAAAGTTAACCTTTATCTGCGAGTAGTACCACTTCCTTTACTCCAAGACTAACAATATGGCACGGGTGCAGGTTTCATTGATTGGCGATCACTACAACTAAGTAATCCACGTTGACAGTAATTTTCACGTCACCCTGCCTTGCAATAGAGCTGCCTTGAAACAGAGTTACATTTACATGCATTCGATAGTTCAGTTAATTCAAAGAATCTTGTTTTAATGAAACTCCACCAACTGTCGCCATAATTCATTCACACGCTCCTTGAATACGGTACACTTTAGATTCAGTTCTGTAAGTGCACAACTTTTCACGTTAAAATGAAAAAACTTAGTCGAGCTTTGTGAGAGCGTTCATAGTACTACTATGTGCGCTTTATGTAGCGTATAGTATGACATACCTATATGTATGTATATAGTTTAGTTTGTTTACACGTTAGTGCGGAAATATGGATCTCTGTAGGCGTGGGTAGCGATACTTGATGCTATGATTTGATATTTTTGTACTTGTATGTTGGAGTGGTCGCGTATGACACCTGTGCTCAAGAGTAACTCTGTAACATCGTGTTGTTTGTACAATATCTACTCAGACTCACTGCAACGAGCACATATCGAGGTCGGCTCGAGTACGAGCCACACTACATACCTCGGCAGTACTGTGTGTCAGTTACTACACGGACAAGTATCGCTAACTCGTTCCGTCTGTTGCAGGTACTGGCCGCTACCCGGCCGAGTGAGAGAGCTGCGCGTGCGCCGCACAGTCAGTGCGACGTGTGTAGTATCGGACTGGGTGACGTTGGCGGCACACTGATTGATTAACACTGTATTGTACGAGTAACGGGTACGCTTTGGACTTGACATCGCCTTTTAGGGTTACGTGTTAAAATTTAATGTGGCTAGTTCTTTTTTCAATTATCTAACATTCCAACGGTTTTCAATTTGATTAGGATATTGTAATCAGTAAAAATGCCTAATTAATTATAATTTAATGTAATTATTATAATACAAGTACTTGTTCATCGATTGTTATACTTAAAGTATGAAAGTTTACAAGTACGTAAATATAAACAAGTAAACACTAACAACCTACAGAACTCCGAGTGACCGCCACTCGCGCCTTTACACAACTTTTTTCCATCAATCGTAAGACGTCAATTTTCTCCGATGAGAAGACAAAATGTCCGCCTGCCTCACACACAAACTGTTGTGTACTTTATGTACACAACAATAAAGCACCAATTAGAATAGTTGCGCAGGTGTGTTTGTGTATTTCTATCATTGTGTGTTGAAGTGAGAAATTTTAATGAGTCAAAAATTAATTGACGTATTGACGGAAGTTAGAGCTTTAGCCACAAGTGTCGAAACAAACTAATAAGGACCTTGTTGTACAGAGATGGAGGGCCGGGCAACGTCTGTCCGATACTACATACTACATGCGTTTCGAGATAATACAGTTCTAGTTTTGGTTTGAGTCCCGAGTAGCTACCCAGTGGGCAATCATCGCCATATACAAACGTGCCAAATTCTATAGAGTGAACAGTGTGACCGCGCTCGGGAAACTCAAGTGATTCGAAGTAGAATTGGAAGTAAAGTGTCAGTGAGGACGCGATGTGAGTCAAATACAAAAGTGCAAAGTATCAAGTGATTGTGTACGTAACTACAAATGTTGGTGTGTGGTGATGTGTCGGAGTGGCAGCAGTTGCCTTAGTGACAGTAGTGGCAGTAGTGACAGCAGTGGCAGCGGTGGCAGCATGCGATGAAGCGCAGCAAGTCGTACACGTGGCTGTCGGGGCTGCTGCGGCCGCGCGCGGAGGAGCGCGCCGACGAGGAGTGGGGCGCCGCGCCCTGGGTGCGCGCCGACATCATGCACCATGACAGGTCAGTGCTGGCATCACCTACTGCTGCATGTGTTATTGTTCTCGCACTACACCGACTCGTGTCAGAGATCACAGCTTAACTCTACTAATATCGATCTCGTCAATGACGTTTGATTCTCGACAAGTACCTAATTCATGTTAAATAGGATATGTGTAAGATTACTTGAAGAGGTCGTTATGACTCACGCACTGGTAGTCAGTGTACGAACGATCTGTTAGAGTCAGTGTCAACTCTTAAATGTAAACAAAACGATGTCGATGCAATGAATAACTGATGTTAATATTATTGCGATAATGAAACAGTGTAAAGTTGTTATTTCACAAAACGAGTGAATATCATCACTGAGTAAGTGTTACACCGAACAGGACCTTCCGTCCTGCTTTTTATTGTAGTCGGAGAAAATGTGTTCCCGGTACAGCGCCGCGCCGGACTCGACACCGGGAACGCGCGCAAAAAGCGTGGACAGTTACATCTGTACCCGCTGGGACATGAATAAGGCAATACCAGCCTCAAGTACTGCAGCCTGGTGCCTGCCGGCGGAGGCAGGGCACTTGTTACTACGGCACACACTGACTAAACATATCGGTGGTCGTACGTCGGACCACAAGAGGAGGTGATAATATTTGCATAAACGTTGCCAACTCAGAAAACATGTTTGAATTAGATACTTCTGTCACGACTAATTAATTACCTTCGATCAATGAGCCATGAAGTCAAAATTTTACATACGTTTATCATGGTTGCCTTGCCTATTTGGAGTAAGAAATCGAAATTATCCATATTTATGAGTACAAAGATAAAAAGTGTAACACGATACTAAGGTAGTGTACCTGTGCGCTACAACACGGCGCGCGCGCAGGCCGGGGGCGGGGCGTGCGTGGGAGTGGGTAGTGTGGCAAGTGCGGCAGGTCGCAGGTCGCGGCATTGTGCGGCCGCCGGCAGCCATCGTCACGCTGTCCACCACTCACTCAGTAACTCGTCTTCATTAGTGTCTACACAGTACACACGTTATCACAAACATTGCTTCTATTACTTTTACAACACACGTCACATGCAGAAGCCACCGGGAACCAGTTGTAATTATATTTAATTGACTGATTGAGTCAACATCGCGTATCATTTCATTTTATGGCAAACGTTTTATTGCGGACTTTAGTGCTTCCATTCGACCAGTTCTAAAACTTTTAATTACAAATATTTTCATAATTCGTTGATCAATTTGTTGTGCGTCGCGCCGCTACGTTAACCTGTTACATATTTTTTGCGTTAGATTTGTCATTCGACTGGTTTTTGTGAATCGAGAGTAGGTACCTACGTACGTACCTCGGCTGCTGCCTACGGAGTGTATCCTTGAACCGGCGGCACGCGGTGCAATCGATTTGTGTCGCTTGTTTGTTTCATCTCATTCCAATAAACAGTTCACTTTATGGTTATGATGCTTTTTTAATCTGTCGGAATCGCAGGTAGACTTCATAATTAATATTTTTAACTTGGTATTGTCCGGCCGCTGCCTTATGTCACACTAAACAAACTTACAAATAAGTAAATAATGAGTAAGTATCTGTCGAAATATACGCGGTTGGGAATGTTGGAACAAACTATGGCACTTATTGAGTTACTTAACAAAAGTGTTAATGATAAGTTTCTACTTCCTTAAATACAGCTGTCAAGTTGTAATTGATGGACAAATTAGACGGAAATAACAATGTGAATAGAAAGGGAACGCTCGCCGGTCAGCTGTAGTGGACGCGGAGGTAACGGTGGAGCTACATTAACGCGCTACTGAATAAAAGGCTACAGATTGTGGGTCTGATTGTAATTGCGAGAATCATTGTGTGCATTTTATATCAATGAGCCGAGGTTTTGGTCAACGGACTACTTGAAGATGGAAAATGGTCAAACTTTTGTATCTTCTCTACTTCATTATGCACTCACTCGGTGATGTATTTATAGTTACCGTATAGTAGGTACGTGGGCTAACTCAGCTAACTGTAAGATCGTATGCAGCTGAGAGCGGTGAACATAAACATCGGTCGCCCGCAGACCGCGCGGTGTCAGCTCGGCGCGGGGTGTACCTGCACGCGGGCACGCTGCGGTCGCTGTGTGTGCATTGTTCGTACCTAGTACGAGTATAACTGTACGAGAACTAAGTTACATTTGTTTATATCAGTACTCATTCATATTATGACTTATCCTTACTTATCCTTATCCGGACTAGAAAGTCTTATACGAACAATTAAAGTCCATGTAACATATAGTGAGCCTTATACTGGGTGTCAAGCCACGCACCGGGCAATAGGCAATACTTTCTCCGACGGAAAATACAATCCGATGATCGAAGAAGTTTCCAAAGAGTTCATCGAAATTCTTTCTTTTGTTTTCTGAACACTCCATGTTACCTACATTATGCGTGACTCTGAGACGTTTCAAAAAGAAGCAAACCAAAGCTGTTGTGTATACCGCAGCCAGGCAGGCGGGCCGATATCTTCCCACATAGCGTACTTTCTAAATTAAAAGCAAATAAAGCACGCGGCGTATCTGTTCGCCTGTCACTTACAATATCCGTTTCCTAGTCGAGTGTGAATTGAAAATGTAACCGCAGCGAGCAGCGAGCGGCGAGCTGATTGCTCGACAGCCCCGTGACGGTGCGCACACGCAATCTACAGCCGCGGCCGTCTGGTCGGTCACTGTCCGGGGATTGTGGCCAGGTCCACTATTTATTAGAAAAGGGATTTGTTCCTTTTCAATCACGTCGTACAGCACTCTCTAGTAAATTCCATTAAATTATGTCAAGGATCATCTTTCGTGACCAGAAGCTGTGTGACGGAACATCACACCATCGGTCGATACAGAATTACATCGAGTGGCGACTTGATGCAGTGGTGTTGTGGTGATCTCCTCGACGGTGACGTCACTGACGTGTGGCATTTTATTAACAACTCACTGGGACGTGTATGATGTTCAGGGCATTCTAAGCCACACGTACCTCCACGAGTAGTGTGGCGGCCCTGTAAGGCAGGTGTGAGAGCGCCGACAATCGACACTGATTGAATGGACAGACTGACTGACAGCCAACACTCCGTGCTTTATCACATGTGTGCCGAACGTGGCGGCTGGTGGGTACAGTGCATTAGGCCTTAGTGGGACAGGGAACTTTTGGAAATGTACATAGATGTAATTGGGACTTAGGTGTCAGTTTGGAACTTTTTGTAAACAGGAAGTTCTTTCTGGTCGAAGGAGTATCTATGTCTGTTTACATCAACAAATGCGAGGCTGCGGGAGGATAAATTGTTCATTAATTTTGTAGTCGCTTAGGTTTAGCACTCACGTTAATTATAGAGGAGGGCTCGCTGAAACTGAATCTGTTGCTGGGTTATTAGCGCCAGGAAATAAGTTCGCTTTTATGGGCACTAAGCCTAGCAACCACCCACTACGTATTGTGTATACAAGATAGGTATAGCATACGAGCTATGTGTGTTGGTAGGATTTTTTAAGAAGTAACATTTAGATTTAATTTGTTGCGTACATGCCCACTATTTAATTAAATGGGAACGTACTTTGGACTTAAGTTTCATACTACGTTTGACAATAGAGTTGTGATATTTTTTCTATGGATTTTACTTACAGCATAAATAGTAAATCAAATCAAAGCAAGTATATGCCAGGAGTGTCCCAACATGACGATGGAGCCGAGAGCAGTAATATTTGAACAGTACGGGCGAGACTGCGTGCAGCCTCCCTGCCCCGTGCCGTGCAGTTTAAATCTGCGTCATAAAGCTTTCCCTCATTCCCTCACACTTCCCTCCTAAACCGACATAAGTGCCACTTACCATACGCTCCATAAAAATCCAGTTAACTTACTTTTACGAACACACCTCAATGGAGAATAAACTTTATTCTGAAGTGGAGATGGTTGAGTTCACAAGGACACGTAGATCTGAAACTGCCCTGTTAGCAGGCATTATTCATATAAATGGGTTTTGACAGTTTTATTCTTTGATATCGCGCGCGTCCACCGGGCCCGAGGTGACTGCATACTATTGTTCTTAGTCGAGTGTTTCATATTTGATCTATGTGGTTGTATGGGGGGTTCACTTCACTGTGTGGTTTCACTGTCCAGTTGTAAGTATTAGTTTAGTAATTACAGCATTTTTCTATTGACGCCTACTTCATACTCGTGGACTATTTAAGAATATCTTTTAAATGAATTGAGACATTCTTTACCAAATTTATAGAATAAAATTAAGGTGATGTACAAATATAATAGTATAGTGGATATTTGTAACTTTGATTGTAATCAACACTAGAGAGCTCTACTAGCGTGTTGTACAAACAATCACATACCTGCCAACTTCGCCAGTTTAAGGTGACGCTAATCCAAAATTCCATTAATTAGAAAATGCAAACGTTGTGATTTATCTCGAGAACAACACGACGTCGCACAGGTTTACATACGTTTAGTTAGACATCGGGCGGAATGGATAGGTGTCACCCACCGGAGAACATTATCGCGTAGTAATGTGTAGAGTAGTATTTATCACATGTCACAGTTGTCACAGTATGTCACAGTTGTCACAAACAGCGCGCTATGTGGGGAGGCGCGTGGCGCGGGCCGCGTGCGACGCTGCGCGACACTGCCGACACTGGCCTGTCCACGTGTCCAGATAATGGGTGTACAGCCCGAGTCTATTGGACACAGAGCGTGGGCCCACTGCCGGCATGCTATGGATATTAATACTGTTTTGATATGCTTTGCCTTGTCACTGGTGTTGGTGGTAGGAGGCAGTGATGTGCACCAAGTACCGACCCTATTAAGATCAATTAGAACGATCACAGCTACAGATGAAACTCCCTAAGGGATACAATGAGGACACCCATTTCACACTTCCTTCAATACACCCATATCTTCTCTGAATGAAATGAATGTATCTCATTATGTAGTACAACGCCAGCTCCTGTGGGCAGTGAGTGTGCAGCGTGGTGGAGGACGAGGAGTATTGAAGTGTACGACGTAATGAGATTTCCGGCGAGTGCTGCACCGCCACTAAAATAGTCGTAACTGCGGCCTTCCGCCGCCCGACTACACATGTAAACAGGACTCACGGGGAATATCTTGCTCTCACTAAGATTTTGTATTTTATATGGAGGTGGTAGTTTTAAATAACTGAAATATATATTTGTTCCGGAGTAGTTACGTCTGTTATGAAATGTAAGAAATCATCAATCATTGTTAGTCTTTGTCCCACACTACAACTGTAACCGAATGATCTAATTTTTAATGAAGGAGTTGCGGAAGTCCTCATTTTGAATTGAAATTATTCAATCAGTCATCTTGGGCTGACTGCAGAGTGCATGGTTGGTGTTCCAACCGACAGAGCAGTGTGCGTGTATTCCATACAGTAATGGACCTGAGTGCCGGAACCGCACAGATTTATCAGATCCTCGTCATCAGATACAAGGCTGGGCGTGGTAGATATGGTCGTGTCACCGACGATTTGTGGCCATCGAACACGCGACTAGCTCCCGCGCACACAGCACGGAGCTGATTATTAATTGGAGCAGCTCTGCTGAGCTAGGGACGCTATCAGCTCCGGGCTACGGGAGCGAGGATGTGTGTGGACGAACATGTTGCGGAAATGAAAACATTAATTTCATGTTCGTATCGTGATATGTTTGATTTATTCTGAGACATGTTAGCAACATGTCTTAGACTGGGATTGGATTTCAGGGTGAAATGAATCATATTGAACAGAAAGAGTAGCAACATCAAAACGAATGATTAGTTTTCACATAGCGTAATTTTTGAACGTATCTGAACAAATGAGCAAATGAAAGTAAAGTTAAATTGCTTGGTATTAAATTAACATCTATTGGCTACACCAGTCGATGTACTTGAATAGAGCTTTTCATTGCATTAAGTGAAGGGTTTATGAGATAATAACGTTCTCAGATAATTGCACGACTAATCGCTGCGATTAATCGTTGCAACATTTGCGCGTGTGATGTGTTATTAGTACTAGTAATCAATGTCGGTGTAGTGATGTATGATGGATGAATGACGACAATTTGACACGGACAACACATCATGCCATCAATGAGTTCAAATATTTAGCAACTTGTTCACACACGATATATTAAACTGATGTCAGTTACAACAAAGAGACGCGCGGCCTCACGCCGGCTGCTCGCATTTTATTAGCGACGCTCCTCGCACCTTGCCGGCCGTTATATTATGAAAGTGGCGAATAAAATATGATGGTGTAGTGACGTCGTTACCAGCACATTGTGCCACGCAGCGCCACCTCCTCACCAACAAGACAACAGGTCCTGCAGGGTGTGTATATCTGAGTGCGCGATTGTGGGAAAAATCCATTTAAACTACCTTTTTCATTACGAGTAAGCTAATTTCTCCTTATTTTCAAACTCATTCGAATGAAATTGAAATTAATTTTACATATTAGAAAACATACATCATGAACAATAATAAAAACAAGAATCCTAATGCATATCGTTAAACGGATATTCAAGTCGAAATTGTGGGATGGCCCGAGAGTATCTCCTTGCGGCATCCCCGCTGTAGATCAGTGCGGCTTTAAACCCACTTTACGCGGGGGAGTGTTAAGCCGGCCGACGGCGGCCAGGCGCGGGTGTAGCACCTATAGCAGCCCTCCTCCGAGGCCCGCGGTACTAACTCTACCCCACACGATTTATAGCGCGATAAGGAGATCATAAAAATGAGCAGTGCTTGTGATCTTATTTTATTGCACATTTAAATGAAAATACGTTTTGTGTAAAGCCACTCTCTTGTGATGAAAACTTGTGGTTTGACGCATCATTTAATTTGTGGATGTTTAAGTTGGCGGTGTGGTAATAAAGGCAAAGAATCAGTGCTCGCTAAATGTACACTTAACAGTTGTTATTCCGTGAGTCAGTTAGGTGACATATTATTATTTACGGGCATTAATATTCTATTGGTCTGAACATGGTGTTTGTGACATTGTGTTGATGAACTAGGCCTCTTTTGTTTATTCTCTCACCTGCCATATGTATTGTTTTTAGCTATTGTGACAGATACAGAGGTACTGCCTCCACTACACACTGTGCAGATTGGAGAACTGACTGAAAATACTGAAATGACTTCTTTAAAGTGTTGATACGTTTGGTGTATTACATACATATGATCTGACACTCCGCTACATATTAGTTAATTGCTTGTAACCAAATAAAACGTGATTGTAATTAGTAGACAGTAAACAGCTCGACAGTTACCGATGAGTGTGAATGGGTTTATAGCGACAGTTCGCACAGTTGGCCAATTAGCGACTGATTAGATAAGGCGTCACTCACACGCAGCCACTCTCCTCTAATGGATATACATCGTTTTATTGTACTTATCTATGCAAATTGATTCTCACTGAGTATTAATGTGCCATAAAAATGTTTAAAAATAGTCCCCACTCATTTATAATTTTTAAAATATACTACTATGAAGCGTGACTCTGCTCGCTATTTCTGTCGAATTATAATAATGATGTTTTTAAGAAAGTTATAACGCTGGCAGTTACTTACCAAATAGTAACCAATTTAATTTTGATGTAAAGCTCTGTAGGCTGACTCCACACATCTGCCTGCCAGCTCCCTCGGATCAGTGTCGTGAAGATTAATGACTTTACTTTTAAACAAGGATTAGGATTTTTTCGCGAAGGGAAAGTTTTTAAGGCAGTGTAGAGAGGGCTGACGGGCTGACCCTCTGAAGAGGGCAGAGGGGCAGGCAGGGGCGAAGTTGTTACAGTGACTGAGTGAGGAAAAGGAAGTGACATGGACAGCCGAAACAGGCTACACCAAGTATGTATGCTACGGGTTTAATTCAAATGTCTGTGTGTTGTTACAACGAAGAAGCTTTACTTTGAAGGCGCATCGAATGCCCCAACAGAGTATGTGTACATAAACACAACAAATGGTACACAACGGTATTCACACATTCATTCTCTTTAGCTTCAGTCTTTCAGTGTGTAGTAGCAGCACTTGTTCTACATAAACATACAAATTGTATGTGTTGACTGTCTGTCCGCAATACTGTGTATTTCCCCGAGTCTGCATAAATACCTGAAGAGTTGTTGGACCACACACGTTTTATGTGCTCTTACAAAATTTTACGGTTGCCAATGAAATGTTAATGGGCTTTAATCCAATAATCATTATTATTTATGAATCTTCGTGAAACAAGAGCTCACTCACAAGAAAATCAACGATCTAGAGAATTCTTCGCATAATATAATTATATCTATATTCTTAATTGGCGTTATCTTATCTGAATAAATGGGCAAAACTATCAGAATCTACGTATCGTGCAAAATGTTATAAATAACCGCGATAAATAACGGCTGGTGTTGAATGTTACGCATTTCTGTAATATTGCTGAAATAGCTCGACGAGGGGCGCGGGGTGTGCGGGCGGGGGGTACACTCCTGCATTCAAGTTTGGGATCCCATTCAGCGCGTCACGACCGACGTCAATAGCACGCTGAGATATGGAAGCGCTATTTCACCGCATTGCCCATCGACTCCGTGGCGCAACGGTAGCGCGTCTGACTCCAGATCAGAAGGTTGCGTGTTCAAATCACGTCGGGGTCAAACTTTTTGTTGGCTTCATCTTCAGTGTTTTGAAATACTTTACTTTATTTTTGAACAATATTTTATTGTTTTTATTTGTTTAATTCGTTAGTATAGTCACTCTGAAGATTTTAAAATAGAATATTAGTTTTTCCTGAAGTTTATTGAGGATAAATATACAAAAAGTGTAAGACATGACTGGATCGTCCACGGGGCACGGGTCGCGGCCTGGCTCGACGTGGGCTGCCTCCAGTTCCCACGGGTGGATGCTATTGGTCATTTCACGGTCCATGCGTCCGCGGCCGCGGTGTGAGAGCCTGGTCTGGCCATTTAAACCGATACTGCGCTGTACCTGGCTTACTGGCCCAGTATGGTGCTCTACCGATATATGTATTCCAATGGTATTTTGTTCTACAAATGAGAAACATGAACTTTGGCATTTCCACTTATTACTTCATTCTTTCTGAGAACTACACAAAAACAGCCACGTTTTCCTGTACATACCTAATACATACGTAACTAGATACGTGCTGTATAATGTACTTATGTTTAAGCTTAGTAGTATTAGTGGTTCTTACACGATTCGCTAGTCATTGTAAATACATTATGATTCGTTAACGTAGCCAAAGTTATTCAAATAATATCGACAATGAGTGAGTTGATTACCAGCGCCGGCACTTGGCCAGTGACTCGCGGCCAGTAATGGGTACTCACTGTACAGCCTGTACAACGTGTACAATAGTAATCGCAGCGATAATTATAACGTCTCGGTGAGAACCATTACCGATTGTGATTGTTCCCGGATCGCACACCGCACCGTGACGCCGCCGGGAACCAACCGACTTTGATTAACACCAGTGGCGAGTCATTTGTGAGACTCCACACTACACGGTATTATTATTCAGATTTGTGATTACAATTAGTATTTGACGAATGGAAAATTATCATTTGTGATCACATACAAAAGAGAACGTTCAAAGTCCGTGAGATTACTCAGTTTGCGCTGTAAAGAAACTCAACAGTGATGACACGAGGCTTATAGATTTTTTTAATTTTAATTTTATTTAGATTAGTATGGAATCAGTACAATGATTGTCATAAAAACATTGAAGGCCAAGCAGACAGTTTATAGATAGGCGTTGGTTCCAAAAGATACAACAGCAACATTTGAAGATGAGCTGGAGTGCCGTAGCGCTGAGAAATGTCCTTGCATTGAAGGCGACACTACTGCAGTAATAACTGGAGTGGTGTCGCCGTACAGTACAGGTGCGCAAGTTGTGCGACGTGCAATACGCTAATGGTTGGTGCGAGTGCTGACAGACTGTAACTCGGGCTTCTAAGGAGAGTGCTGCTTCTGCTTATTGTTCGGTGACCTGCGACGCGGCAGACAACGCGAACAACGCCAGGCACGTGGAGCCGAGTAGCCTACACTACGTCTTACACTACAATATCAGTGACAATCTTACAAGCGTATTTGTGTTTACTTTAGTAATCGACTAATTAGTGTTGTTTACGCTCTTGCTTTACTTAATTAATTTCATGTAGATGACGTCATGCATGCTATGTATCAGTTACGGGTAGGACACAACAAAACCAGTTAAGTCCCGGCCGATGCAAGTTGTGTACTCGTAAAACGGCAGTTAAAGTCAGCGATGTGACTTTAAAGTCTTATTAATGTAGTCGTATAGCCGCTACAGTGACGGTCGCGACCTTGTGGCCCAGCAGTCGTTGACCACTGACCAGTGACCACAGTGACCACTGCTCATGACATGAGACGTCAGCGTCCCTCCTCATAGATGTCATCGTGGCTCGCTTGTATATGTCGCGAGACTACGCAAGTAGGAAAGCCACGTTAGTCATGTAAGTTCTTCGGCATACCAACGTGGTAGCGTCAAGATCCGAATCATCACGTCGTGTGACTCGTAAAAATCGTTAAAAATATTAAATTACTTGTTTCCTGTGTTACTGTCGACTACTGAATCATTTGTTTCGACTAGTAAAGCATCGTGTCCTGTTACAACGCTCGTCACGTACAGGTATTCCCATAGTGCTCGCGGAATGTACACACGTGTGCTCACCACCCACCGGCAGCTATAGCACCGTGCTTATAGTGTGACTATTGCTGTAAGTATGTAGTACTAACATATTCAATTGTTGTAAAACCACTCCAATAAAAGAAACGAAGAGTTTTTCTACTGACTGTCAATTAATTTGTATGGATCGAGTATGTGGCTGTCGGTTCGAAATGATTTGAAAAATAACTGCCGCGCGGTCCCCGCGTCATGTCAGCCTCGGCCGGCCCGAGTCGGGCGCGGCATCACGTCGCCGCAATTAGCGACCGGGCAGGACTCTCGGCGACATTGCTACTGCATTCTAAGTCACAAGCTACATCTGCCGGCCGCAGCGACCCTAACGACGCGATGCAAAGTATACTTTTGTGTACTTTGATATCACGCGAGTTGTGAATGTCCCGCCGGCTCGGGATGTGAAACTAATCGCTCGCGGGCTTTTTGTGAACTACAGCAGACATAACTAACGTAAGAACATGCAACATACATACCTAGTTCGACAGACAAATGATGCGCTTGCCAGTACATTACATGGTAAGTATAGGGGGTACTGAGTTACTGAGCAACTTATACTTCAATGGATTCAGTACGCGTAGTTATTTAGTGGGATGTGTCAATTGGTAACTAAGTTACGGAGCTATACATTAGGGATGAGTTAGTGGGAGGCAGAGGCAGCTCGGAGATACGGGCACTGCACACTAGTGCGCAGGCGCAGGCTGCGGTCAGCCTGTGGTCGCTCGAGGTACGGCGCGGTGGGAACTGGAGCGGCCGCAACACTGTGTTGCTGCAACATGTTCCTACAACAAGTCAACGAACTCCTGGCGGACGACAACATTTTGATATGATTGAGATATAGCCCGCGATGAGACAGTGAGCTATGTGTGTGTGCGGTTAATCCCTGCGGCACACGAGCGCCGCGCCGCTTTCACTGCACCACCGTTACTGTGAACCTGCGTCTGCGAGCTAATTGACGAGCACAACCGTTACGGCGGACAGACAATAATTGAGCAGCCGAGCCTCGAGCCCTTTACAAAAACTGGCGAAATTATACCCGCGCTGTATCGGTGACCTTTCGCCCCGCGCACACACTGCCCGCGTGACTCGTGGAGTGGCCACTCTGTAACCACACCGCGCTGCCCACTGACCGCTGAGGCCCAGTGAGAGTGCTGGGAGGTGGAACACTCACTCACTTTAATTGTTGTGCCGCGTTCGATGCGCGGTCTGCCCTTTGCAGAATAATTACGTCGAGAACAGTTTTCTAGTTTTTACTTGACACGGTTCTTTACTTTGTTAACGTGCAAGAAAACTTATAATTTGTAAAGAAAACAGTTGCTGCGCGTTGCCTGGCGGTTGTATCTGTGTCGATGTTGTGGCGCAGATAAAGGCATGCGCTCACCAGACACGTCACAGGCCGCGCGACCGGTCTCCTCGTAATGAGCAAAAAATGACGCTCCCTGTCTGTGCCGCGTGCACAGTGCGCCGTGCACACAGTGCGCAGTGCCTGCACGACTGCGTGCCACCAACCAGTTGATCGGCTTTACGGGACACGCACTGATAAAGGAAACCAGTCCGATTTGTTGAAGGTTCCAAGTCATCAGTAGCCAGTGTTTAAACTTGTGATATTCTAACGTCTGTCGGAGAAGTAACCGCTCGCAGGCAGTAGTAGTAGGCAGGATCTAATACTTTGCATATCGCGACATTGACAGACAACACATTAACTATCAGATGTATACAATAAGTCTACATAGACACATTTGTCTTGTCAATACATAAATTATTTTTTGTTTATGTCTGTCCGTAGTCCACAAACTGTATTACAAAGAAGTCAATTTGTTTGTCGGCTCCCAAACTAGAAGCCGCTTTGTTTATAAATTGTTTATGTGAGGGATGCGCCTGCGCATGTTCTGATGTCGGTTTACACTCGTTTTAATTAAACACACTACCGATACGGACGTAGTAGCTAGTGGATACCTGACTATATTCACGTATTGTATCGCCACTGCGGGACAAGCCAGTCCGGAGTGTACGCGATTGAGATGTAATATGTATTTAGTTGTGTAGAGATAACTGGTTATTTAGCAACGGTAACGACAACTTATTACTATAAACACAAATGTATTTTACTACATTTTGAATGTCTATCGTGGAAGAATATTAGTGTTACTAAACAAGAACCTGTTGATACATAGAACATACATACAGTCCTAGTATAGACTCTGCGGACATGATGGTAAGTACATGTGCTATGCAGAGGAAGTTGCCTGCTATGTCGTTCGAGTATGTAGTACTAGACCGCTGTGTATTCCTGACTGTGATCTAATTAATAGATTATCAGGCATTGGCTATTAAATTAATGACAAATATCCAGATATGAATGTGGTAATGGATACCGCACCGCGTGCCTTACACGGAGCTACAAACATTGCTCGCGCGCCGATGAAAAACTCGTCGATGTTAGAAAGCGGTGGAGACCACAAGCTGAAGCCAAACTCGATAATTTATCAAGTAATGTGATATTCATCATTACGTTACATGTCCGTCTTGTACTGGGAATTTCCAGATTCTTGTATTATTTTTATTAGGGAGTGTTCCGAGAGGAAGTCGATACATTCTGCTGTCACGCGGCGCTATCTCTACATCTACATACTTAATCAAATTTTATAATAGATACTTATTTTAGATTTCAAATCAAAATTCTTAACATAGAGAATACTTCCACAGACAGGAATCAATCACCGGATCATTGGGAGGGTTTAATAAGGGCGAGGTTCGTTCCCGGAACGTGCAAAAAGGTTCGGCTGGTCAAGGAGGTGTGTTATTATACTGGCGGGTAATGGGCCGTAATGAGCGGGTTCGCGGGAAGTCTGGAGCTGGATGCTGCACGGGCCGCGCTCCGAGCCGCGCTGTACCGACGCAGGGAGATAATTGTACTACTAATTGTGATCTATTGCACGCTCTCGTGTTATATGCAAGGGTTAGACAATATATATTTCTGCTGCGTACAGAGGTAGACGGAGGTTAGTATGTTATAAGTATGCTTCTAATCCTATGTTACGACATCGTTATGACGTCTTTATGGGAGTCATTAAGGCATTGTCTTTTAATATACACCTGCGGGCGTAACAAAAGGCGTAGAAAAATATGGCGAGAATAGACAGTTACTATCATAAGCAACATTAAAACTAATCAATAATTAATTATTAACATCGTAGATGACTCATATGTATACAAGTTAACAACGGATTTAAAACCCGCTCCGTCCCACATACTGCTGAGATAGCCTACTTACTTAGCTTTAATCTCTTCAAGCATTTTGCTAGCGGATCAATATATTGACACATCATAATATTACAGTTACATTAAGACATTCGCACAAAGTGTCGTGATCACCTACAGTCCACCAGAGTCCACTGCTGGACTATGTACCTCCTCTACAAAAGAGGAGCTTCCTCATTTTGCCAAAATCCACGTGCTTGGCGGATTGAAGATCAGTTGTCCGATTATAGTACGCTGCAACCCGATTTCTGTTAATATGTAGTCCCATAATCGGGCATACGACACCCTTAGGAAAGACTAAGGGTGGTGAACTGGTGAAATATTATTTTTACCCTGCTGTCTCGGCTATTGACACAATTTGTCTTCATCATTAATTCCTTAATTGTCTAAATATGTCTTACCATTCTCTTCCACTTCGATTCCCAAGAATCTCAAGTGTTGGTGCTCGTAAGTAAGCAGCTTAGCTCCACTTACGATATTGGATGCTTGCACGACAGCTTAGTGTCTGCCCGTGCCCGTCGGATTAGTACGGCGCAATTATAAAAATGTAATACCAGCCAAGTGAAGCGGTTTAATACGATTTTGTTTTGCCGTGAAATAAGTACATAGTATACAACAGTATGCAAGTGATGTTTTTGTATAGGAATGCGAGGAAGGAGAAGATTAGTGTAAACATAGTGGAAATGTATTTATTGCCATTCTTACAGCCGGAGTTATGACTAATTTTAATGCAAAATGTCTCTGTGTTTAACAGCAATTCCATACAAGTAATGTGTAATGTCGATCTGAATCCACAGAGTTTGGATTGGGATCGGTTATTGATTTCGATCATAAATTAAGTTTCTGTTAACATATCAGATCACTATCACTCAATCTCCTTCCCTATAAACAAACACCAGTGGAAACGGAACAAGTACCATGTACTACAACAGTTTTGTACAAGTATCTAATATTATCACTACACATTATACATACTACAACAGCTAGTATAATAGATACAGCTAGACAGACACAGAGACTGGAGTTAGTAAATCTTGTCTCTTCGACTCAGTGTAAACGTATTTCCATATTATTGCGTGGAGCGCGGGATTGGCGGGATAATGAATTATTACAGGCATTGCTTCACTCGCCTCTGTGAGCCGCGGCTTCTAATTCGTAATGAATTTGTAATGGGGACGTAATCGCGGATAGTAACTGTGGACTAATTTATTGGTTCATTTGTATTAGTGCAGTGGCTTAGGGAACAGGTCGCACTTGTTCGCCGATACAATTGGTCCTGCTTCAGTTGCACAATACTAGACTAGGTGAGATAACTTAGATATCTATTAATGCCAGCACTAAGTACTGACCCAGTTGCACGATTGTAGGATCCGAAGTGTTTAGATGTCGTTTGGAATTAACTAGTAATTTATTACTGTGCACATTTGTATGCAATATTTGACTACGTAAGTAGTAGAAAATCAATAAAGACAACAGCAAATGGTGTGGGTATGTCTCCCGGCGAGTGCTGACTGACTGACTGAGTGGTACGAGATTCGGTAATTGGATGATAATATGCGGGCAGCGTGCAGCATCCGACCATGTCTGCGAGGCTGTGCAGTGACCACACTGGTGACTGTGGAGTCGGGATCATGGTTACTGGTTACCTGGATATCAGATGGTTTGTTATTCATACTAGCTAAATTCTAGAGTATCTAGTACATAATATGGTTCTATTGTATGTTCCATCATCTTTGACAATTTCTGACTACATTTACGTTTTATCGAAGTTAGTTATTTTGTTTATTTAACAATGCTTGTATTTTAATACAAATAGTTTGTCCTTTATACAAATGAGTTAACCACACGGTGCCGTAGGAGACAAAGTTTTAATTTGTGACAATCAATTCAAAGATAACGACTAGCTGTGACAGTTTATCTGTCCATTATAAATGGTTACCCTACTCGGTACCATGCGCCTGCGCCGCATTTAATGCACTGATAAAAACTAAGGCTGCTCGCCCGGCTCCGGCCGGCGGATTGTTTTTTGCCGGCGGCCGCGAGCTCCCAAACTTAAAGCTTCATGTTTGTATAATGTCGCAGGTTGTCGCCGCAGCCGCAGCCTGTGCAGCCCCACTCTTTATATTGTTCTAAGTTTTATTAAAAGGTAACTTTTTGTGTTGTTTGACGCCGCGGGTAAGGTATGCTTGTGGGAACAGGCTGCTAACAAGAAGGGCCTCTATAATTAATGACGCACCATTAAACAGGTTCATATTACAGAGCGATTAGTAACATTAAGATTTTTAACAAAATATTTGTTCAACATGTCAATTAATGAAGATGAGTGAGCGGGTACCGCGGGTCGGGTCGGGCGCCTGTTTTTTGACATAACAATAATTAATGACAGCTCTTATATTAATGACTTAATTTATGTGATTTAACAAATTCCTCGTGTCTCCCGAGAGTCCTGCAGGACGGCATCGCGTTACTGCGGCAGCAGCGAGCCATCTCATGTACCAGGAAACTGTGAACAATTTAAGATGCCATTGTAACGAGCGCGGTGCTCGTGGGAGTCGGCGGCATAGCTCTCTGCCGAGCCGGCAGTTATGAGAGCGTAATTATATACAAATATTTAAAATCTGCCGGCGACGATAAAGATCGTACCTGAGTAATTGGCCCGCGGACACTCACGCGCAACTGACGTACTTACACACGCGCACCGACACACGCATACACCCGCACACTCGCACAGCCGGGTTGTTACATACATACATGGCGACTGGTAACTGGTGACACTGTTAACACATTGCATTATCAGTTTATTGAAAAGTAATGACCATTTGGCAATAAAGCCCCTCATCACTCGTTCTAAGTGTACCTGAGTAATGCTTTAAATCCACTTACTCTGTAATGCGCATCCTGAGCCCGCATATAATCCCGTCCAATCATCTGTACGATGCTTTCAGAGCAAAATGCCGGTAAATACAGTTCATTGTGCGATTTAATTCTCTTTTTATTGGAGGATAATAATTCCCGAAGTGTGTGAAAGTGTTTGGCGTCGGATTTTCATTAAGATAAGTCGTGTGCGCGGGCGCAGGCAGGCCACGCCCCCTCCATTACTGGCGCACGTGACTCGACGGCGAAAAATCGATGTAATTTAGTTGAGGAAATAAAATAAATTAAATATTATTGTAGTGCGGTCACGATGGATGTGGAGCGTGGAGGCAGGCGGGCAGGCGGGCTGCGGTCGCGGCCTGCGGTCGCCCCGATACTTCCAGTCATAAATTATTGATAGCTAAAGTCACGGCCGCCGACCAAATTATAGAGCGCTCAAATTCATTATTCCGAAATTATTTTGGTGCTTTGTTTCCAGGTGATCGTTTTTATTTCATTAGCAGTGAAATAAAAACGATCACTGTCCTATTTGAACATGTTGTGGTACTCACTCACATTCTTATACTGTAAGACCCATTATCATATTCTGTAAATTCCGTTAGAGTGTTGACTGCTACCGGCAATATACCTATTTATTGGGGAACAGTCTGGTGAAGCAATAACACAGTCCCCGGTAATGCCAAGTAGCCATTCAACCGAAATGTACAAATTCCCAGCTCCAGGTAAATCCATGAGTGTAGTAATATAACACTCACTCAGTAAGTCGTAAACAGTTTCTCTATGCCAGGGTTCATAAGCCGCGCACACACGACACGACACTTATTTGTTACGATCGCAGCACGTGTCGCAGTCGACAGTGTGCGCGGGCCCTTACCCCGGTCGCCAATAAACCGCTTCTTAGAAAATGTTGCTAACTATTTTATAGTGATGTTACCGTCTGTTTGCTTGCAATACTCCCTACAACTGCTGATCATAAACGGTTTACGACTTCTACGAAATAATCAAATAGCAAGACTACGAGTCTATCTGTAATCTGTATGTGAAACCAGCTTTACAATACTCACTATAATAAATCATGACCCATTCAATTTTAAATTAAATTATTCTTTCTCTTGTTGTCCAGAGATAGAGTTTTATATTACTCTCAGCTGTTTCTCACTCGTCTAAGATGTTTTACAAACTCCCCTCATAAAGTTTTTAACCGATCGATCGCTCTTAACTTGCCAACTACGGGCCCCTTTCTCGAATATGTACCCAATGGGTAAGTGGTATGTTGACAAAAAACTCACTTTTCATTCAGTCACTGTGAGTTGGAGAAGCAATAAACTAAGTCATCGATCACGGAGCAGCGTGGCAGTGGCCGTGTAGCGGGTGCAGGCGGGAGGACGCGAGGGCCGCGGGTCGCATGCCAACACTGTGGGCTCTGCCGTGCGTCTGTAGTCGACAGTAACATTGTGACTATTACACCAAGATCTTCATACAATTGAATAAGAAGCTCATAGACTTCAAAAATCCGTGATAACTAACTTCGCTTGTTCCATGCAATTAGATTGTCTTCATTCCAACGTTCTGTAATACAGCTACACTTTATCAATAAAACACGTTAAGAATGGAGTGTGGCTGGAATATGTAAATACGTGTAATTATATCGCGGACAGTTATTTATTGCTTCTCTAATGGAGAGGGTCCCGTCCTCCCAGCACGCAGCACGCAGCACGGTGCACGCAGCGCGGAGCACGCCACGTGCCTGCGCGTACCGCGGCTCACACGGGCGCTGCATAATAAGTTGCCAGACAAACGCCTATGACGCCACACTGAGGATTGTACAACCGACTATACTTAGATTAACACCTGTCATCATCTAGTATTTACAATATAATCTTTTCTTTTGAACATCGAAGGAGTATACAGAGGAATTCCTTCTCTTCGTCTCGTCTTCATTACTTTTGGTCTGGTTGATATTACAAACCTGCGATACCCAGATATTGTACGAGTATACGTACGAGTTTATTGCTATTAATCGATTTAATTAATATGAAAGTCCCAATCGTACCTATCCTGGTAACGATATTTTTTTATAAGTCCATAGACGTAGGAAACTCTATGTACTCGTATATAGACACATTATATAATCGTCCGTTTTTGTTGTGTCCCAGCGGCGGCTGCAGCTTCCTCCCTCCTAATGACGACAACACTGTAGCTACATACTCGTACAGATGATATCACGTCATTAGTTATCTGTGATCGTGAGAACTAGCGACAGTTGTAGCGAGATCACATCACATCACAGTACGTGCGCACAATGCTACAGGTGTAATTACAAGATGGCGGCGGGTCAGCCAGTCAGCTGATTCTATCATGAAAATGTGTCTCTTGTTGAGATCACAACTACAATACGTGTAATCACTCTTTTACTCCGGTAACTATGTAACTATAACGTACTATGTACTCGTGTGTGATGGGATGGGATTGGGTGGGAGTGGGGGCGTGGTTTCTTAATTGTTATTTAGAGGAAAGGTAATTAATTTGATTCGATACTAAAGGTGAATGTTGTTCCGTAGAGGCTGTGCTTGTAATGCCACTCATAACTTCACGTCATGGTACAGGAGAAAATTCAAGTTTGGCAGTGCGTTTTCTTTTGTAAATAACGTTTGTATTCATTAGAATTTGGTGTCCAATATCTTAATCGTATCGGTATTTAGTTCATCAGTTAAGACATAGATTATCTTAGCGTTGGGGCGTTTCTTATATAAACAGTATTGATGCGTCCACAAAGGGACTTGCAGGCACTCCTCACTAGATAGGTCGCCGGGGTTTCTCATGGAATAATTTAATTTCATTTACATGTAAATATAAAACCTGTACGTACGCAATTAATAAAACCATATCGCGAAACTGCACGTTAAGATCTCTCCTCAAACGACTATTAAGTCTGCCCACCCGCGGCCCGTGGGCTATGGTAATGATATAAACAGATAATTACATTTTCGTGCAATGAACGTATTAATGAACATGTATGGACCACAGCTTAAATATCAATTATTATTTTATTTGCACGACGTTGTAACTGAGCCAGATCACACAAAAATAATAATTATCACCAGACTCGCGGAGTTAATTATTATTTTAATAATAAATAAGATGAAGTAGTCTGCTCGACTTCCTGTATGAATATTCGATTTGATGTAATAAAACTTTCAATTTTCAATCGCACAGTTTAAAATACATTGCTATATCATTTATTTTATAAATAGTTTTATTTATTCATTTTGTTTAAATTGTAAAATGCGTTTTGATTCTGTTTTGTTTTAACAGTAAATCTAAAGCTATCTGATTGTATAATTGAATGTGCAATGCAGTAACTCGGCCGAGTGTCCAGTGAGCAGGAGTACTGTCGGCCAGTACTGGCGCGAGCAGATACTAGCACGTACCGGTGTCACGAGCCTCACCTCACGTCTGCCGCAACACTTTTTGTACAACCCTCGTGGTACCTACCTTGTATCACCACCATCTACGATACCTCCATCTTTCAATTTGCAAACCTGTGCTCTACGAGTTAAGGTATAATTTCAGTTAATCATGTAAAGTTACTCAGAGTGAGAAGTGATTCCTGTTCTGATAGGCTGATAATGAGGGTGTAGGAACTAGGAGGCACCAGGTAATGAGTGATAATTTGTGGAAACTACACGTGTTTGCACACGTGCCGGGTCAGAGGTTACACGCGGAGGAAACGACGACGTAAAGGAAAGAAACTCTCTGTGAGGAGCATCGTGTTCTAGTTGATAAAACAAATGTAACTACATTCGTTAGACGGTTACGGGTTAATGGAGAAAGATACGCCGTGGTCTTGGAATGGGCTATTTCAATTAGGTAATTATTTACATCTGTACCAAGAGATAGATACACATACTTAGTTAATTTGTCCCTGTCAGAGTTCCCAATCTTCTTAACAGGTGAAATAATTAGTGGGTTCGATAGCCGGTACCGTACCGCGCAGTGGTCAGGTGTGCCCGGGACATCTCTATCTCCCCCGGAATGGCTCCATGCATCACGGCGGCCATTACTCGGGACACAACCACGGGCCGCGGCTGGTAGCGCTAATGTGTCCGACATTAATCTAATCAAACCGCCATTAAATTCTATTAATACAGTCTAAGTTTGTGTTTCCCAATACTTATGGTATCTTATTTTATACTTAATAAAGAATAAATTACTTCAACACAAACAGGAAACTTTCTACAAAGTTATATTTGCCGCCATGTAAGCTGGACGCGCCTTGTAGATATTTGAGAAATAAAATCTATTGATGGCAATGTTAACGTGGTCGTCGAGAGCCTTCACATGTCTCTTTAATCACATTATCCTTTATAACCGACGTGTTAAGGTTTAAATTAGCATGTAGGCCTGGTCTCACTAAAAATCGTAGGTTCCACTTAAGATTGATGGCTATTCTTGGTTTTAATTCGTTAACGCTCATTAGGGGGCTCGTTAAAGTCATTTCAATAAGAATTTAATTACGATCTAATATAATAAAGTTTACCCACTCGGACACAGCGATACAATCATTTATCGCTTATTGGACGATACTTCGAGCATCGCTTGGAATATGCCACCTCTTGGTATATGTAGTGTTTGGATAATAGTTGTGTGATCACAATTTCCTACGAAATACACCTACATACCTACATAATTCATAGGAACCAAAAGGAAAAGCTCTGCACATTGCCCTAATGCCGGAGCTCGTTCTTGTCCAAATAAATTATTATATTGTAGAAAACCATATACCTATCTACATGTATGTTGACTATTGACACTAAATATCATCTTTGATCAAGAATTCTGTACTAATATAATGTAAACACAGATGATGACATAACCTTAACTCCATCGTAGCTCGTTAGACAACAGCGAGGCAACAATTCCCGGCCCACGGCTACGTAACGAGACGACCACGACACGACGAGATTACGACCGCTAAACCATGCTTGTAAACTTAACTTATAACATAAAATTGTAATAACTGTGACTCGATAGTCTGTGGGTTAAATATTCTACTTTGTAGTACCGCCCTTCGGTTAAATGTTAATCGCATTGCGGACGTTAATACACTGATATACAGCTAGTTACTGTACACTAGTTACTGCATATCGGTTCGTATTCGAGTAAACGGCGACGACTCTCGTAAACTGCAAGATGCAAGTACAGATTGCATGCAAGTATGAAGTTGATTGCAATATGGCTGCGTATGCTTATAGGCTTCGTAGTAACTTGTGAAGTGTTTGTCTCGTTAGCTAACTATGTAATACTTGCTTGTATTGTTTGTGCATCATTTCATTAGCTGGCCAACTTCCCTTGTGTTATGAGTTTGTTAGGAGTATAAGGTTAATCTTAAGGTTTTATGTATATCTATTGTATTTTGTGAAACTTCTTTCAAATAACATTAAAATTTTGTTATTCGTCCAAGACACGATTTTCATTAGAATTACGATTGCGATTACGAACAATGGCGATGAGAACTTAGTATCTGTTTTACTAGTATTTGCTGAATGTCCTAAGTGAGTGGCCAATAACATTAATTACAACGGGCGAGACAAGCAGCACCCGGCGACCTCTCTCGGAAACCAATCGTAACACTAATTACTGAAACTTCAATTAATTATACTTTCTGCAAAAGGTGCTGGGATTTTATATCTCGCTATATTAAACCTTAGTACAGCAATAATAAGGATGAATCGTAATGGCTGTCGTTTTCGTAAGAGATCGCTATCGATGGAGTCATCTGGTCGTCATAGCAACGATAACACGAGTTCTGAATTCGAAGTTTGGTACTCGGGACGTGCTCCCAGCCGATTGTACGGCTGCAGCATCTTGGTACTTGGTACTTTATATATTGGCAGATACTGTGGAGTACATCGTAATGTATGGCTACAAGTAAACATTAAGGTTGAGAGAGTAATTTAAATCCACGGCGACCTACCTGATGTAATTCCGAAGCACTTGATGAGGACGGAGCCATTAATACTAGGATCGCTATCGCAGTATTAATAGCAGCCATTTGCAATAGTAATTAAATGACTAGTGTCCATAAACATCGCAAGCTTTTAAAGTAAGAATAAGTAAATAATGTGGCAACATCTCCGCTTTATATCGCGCAACATTGGCTTTTTATAGAGGAAAGTAAGTTGTACAGCCTTTAGCGCAGGCCGCCGGCAGCGTGTATGTTTTATATATTAATTGTTTTACTTTTACAAGTGAATACTGCGCTAGTATCAAGACTGTATTACAGCGTGGCAAACGGGGTGCGTTCAAAGTATGGAACAAGTCACGTTCCCGGGTTTCAATATGTCGGACAGGAGACGGGACGCGCGGCGCGGCGCGGCGCGGGCAGGCACGGCGCGGCGCGGCGCGGGCAGCCCGCCACAATTACCAGGACAGGCTGTAGTACACGTGTCCGCGTGCTCTCGCGTGTGTTGCTACATGATCCAGGCTCCGGTGCAATCACGCTGTACATGCAAATACATTTCGCGATCACAACATTTGTCTAACATTCGAACAATCTCGAGGTGTGTTCGCTCGCAAACTCCGTTTGGCACGCCAAGATGCTAAACCTTTAGAGCCATGGATTTTTAAGGAAACCCAACTAGACGTACCCACCTTGCAGTCGGTATAAAGATGACCAATGAATTCAATCCAACGTGTTTAGCTGTAGCATTATTGCACCAAACGCGAGTTACAACAGAAGTACAATCTTCCTTCACTAATGTCCCAAGTTGGCCAGCTAATGTAGCTAATACATTATTGTAATTGTACCTGAACAACCGTGGTAAGCAAGCATTATAATGTAATTTACAATTTTGTACAATGTTCAAGCGAATAAAAAGACATAAAGGTTTTTTACATAGGTTTTTTGTGTCTGTTGGTTAACAGCACGCCTTTATTGTAATGGGCGGTACATGAAGTGACTAGTACGTAATTATGAGCTAAGATTATTGCATTGGCCAAGTTGCTTTATGAAACATAGAATATACTAAATACTGTGCCTACAGTAAATGGTGTCCAAATGATCAAATAAATGGACACCACTATATAATAAGTCCGTCTGTCGCATAATTTTGAGTTAATAGCACCTTCAGTGTTTATCCTCACATTAAAGATATAATCAGTTTCCAAAAGTCCCCTAAAATACGTTGGTTTACTTTTAACCCGACTTGGAAAATTACCCCTGTTCTGATAACGGCACCAAACCTGGGAATGTCGGAGCTTCTCACGGATCAATTAAGTAAAATCGTTTTATGCTGTGTAGATATGATAGGGTCAAGTTTTTGGGTTCAAAGTTATTAACAAGGTATCTACACAAGACCAGTTTATCGTGATTTTGCTTTGTATAAGCTTACCGCACATACGACGGCCAGCTTATACTGGTTGTGCATAGGTGGACGTGCAGCCGTGTCCCACGTGGCCGCGTGTTCTATGCATGCAAGTATGTAACTGTATTGTATGGATGTTATGTTACGTGTCGAATTCTGTTATAGCGTGCTGCAGCAGATTTATGGACCAATTGTTATTTTATCGGAACTCTGGGAGTCTGCGCTGGAAGTGTGATGTGATCACTTTAAGTGTTATTGTTTCGTGTGTGTTAACCAACAAACACATTGTTGATGGATTGATAGGCATGGGAAATACCGATTGATTTTAATACGGATTCTGTACCTATATTAGTTGCTAGATATTAAGACGCAACTTTACGTCAACTGGAAACTATCCACATCTGGTCTATTGGCTTCCTGCACATAAGAAAATTTTGCAATTTTCTCGCTTGGCTTGGGTTAGAGATCGCAGTTTAAAAGGTTTTAAATTATCAGAAAGCGCGCTGACCTGCCCGGATCTCTGTTAAACGGCCATAACTTTTGCCAACACTAATCGGAGATAATGTACTTTACATTAATCTTCCCACACACTACAAGTATCACGAGTAACACTTATTTATCAAAAACGAAACACTCGCGAGGTGACAAACCAGCAATTATAGTTTTATAAATGGCGGCCGTAGGTGGGGCCCGTGGGGTCTGCTCAAACTGTAAACGAGTTCTAAATATGACAATAAAATCGATCGGAATATTAATTAGTCACTAGTTAACGTTGTAATGTGGCAAATGTCCACTTGTGTGCTATGTAATATGTAATGAAGTGACCATCTCGCGTGATGGCCAGTGCGCCGGCGCAGTGGGTAGCACTCAACAATTTATTAGATCTATAAGTTACACAGCAGATATTGTTCGTTACAAAGTATTCTCGTAACATTTACATAAACTTTTAATATTGTTATAAAGTGTTTTTACGAGTAGTTTAACTGTGTATGGTTGTAATTCTGTTGTAGTTTGAGCATGATTGTTTTCTGAACTACGTAAAATATGAGAGGAGAGGTCAGAGTATATTATCTGTATGGTGTTCATCGAAATACTTACGGTCAAAGTATTCGTGTGGGTAATTAATTAGATAACGAATATTCATTAATTTCAACTTCACGTATAAAATGCTTCGTTAAACGATTTTAATAATTGTAACTTAATACGATCCCTTTAATGACTACAGATTAATATAAAACATACCTACCCGCCTTAAAAGAATGTAATCTATGTGAAATATCAACATCAGTAGAAGGCTCATTATGAAATTAATTAAAGTGACAGCCCAATACATGTCACATTATCTGAGCGGCCATTAAACATTGGATATTATTGTAGTGGGACACAAGAGGTTTATTCATAATCCTTCGAAAATATTCGACATATCAGTGGGGTCGTTATATTTTACGATAATTCGGCTCGAGGCACTCGCCGGCCCATATCTATGTAAATGTGTGAAATAAATATAAACAGCGGAGCTTTCATATCACGCGCATAATTAACTAAGTATTAAGATACTTAACAGCTTTTACTAAATAACGATAACTTGTGATGCATGTCTACACGTTCGTTAATAGTTCGCTCGCTAGTGGAATGGTGGTGTGACCAAACTTCGTGCACACTGTGATTAGATTACATACATAAATAATGTGTCGATACATTGTGCTACCTACATACTTTAGCTACGCGTTGCATTTCATTCTAAGACTATGGTTTCGTATTAGAATGAGTCGCATTTTGTCCCAAGTCTTTTATTAGGCCAGTGCTTGACCCCCGGCTCGCCTATCTGCATGTAGCGGGGAGTGCGGTGACGTGGAACGATCTCTTTATCTGCGGATCTGTCCCGGTCCGCCTCTTGCGTGTTAGATCCCGCAGATACAGCTAGAGGGGAGGTCATCGGGACATCTCTAGCGTTTACCAAGACGGTCGTTTTGATGGAGATCACAGATCCACGATCGGCGCATGTTTTCGTTTTATTACTGCCCCGAGATGGGAGCAGATATCTGTCCTCCGAGTTATATTGCTGCGGCTGCCGTTACAAGCTTTGAGAATTCCGATATTGCTCAGGAATTCTTAATTGATACTTTAATCGGTGCCGGTTCCAGTTTCAATTACTTTAAATTATGAGGATTTAATTTTTGTAATAAAACCAATAATAAGTTCTGAACTAAAATGCTTTAGCGTTTGATAAACCGACTTCCTTATTGTTTCGTTTGTTTCGTTTCATCAAGGTGCGTAGTACAAGGCAGTATCTCCGAGCGGTGGCCCGCGTCCGCCTGTCACTGCAAGATGGATGGCGCGCGGCAAAAAGGGGATGTTAATTGTTTACAGGGCGACAGGGACCGCGCGACACGGGCGCTGGTGGAACAACGCGACCTGACGAAGTGTGGACGAATTTACGAGGCCGTGCCACGAGCCAGCAATGTGGCACATTATTGATTGGGCATTACGTTTGTGGGTGTGTTGTGTTCAGTAGTCGTACTATGCTACCTGTAAATGATCATCTCAGCATTACACATTATTGGTACAAAGACTCACTGGGCGACTCACGCCCAGTGAGTCATAATCGTGAAATATCCAAGTGATCCGTATTCCATGGTGCGCGGTAGGATTACCAGAAAAGTCTTCCGATATTACCTCTAATCTAATACCAAAACAAAGGCGGCGGCCGCAGATGACACGCACGTGACAGCCCTGCCAAGCGGCGCGCCCTTCGATAAAGACTTCAGTTATGGCGGATTAAGATGCGATGGCGGCGCGGATCCAGGCTCCCAGCAATATTGGGAGGATTGGATCGCGGCCTTGTTAACATGCAGGTGGATGCCGGCGCCGTGAATATGGGATCAGCTTCCTTGTTCAGTACAGACGATAGCCTAGAGTCAGGAGCGTGTAATGCGAACCGATTTTGAATTAATTTCTCATCAACAGCTTGTTTATTAACATTAGATAAGTTGTTTTACTGTTATTATAAGCAGAAGCTGATAATTCTGAGTTAGGAGATACTAAGCCTTACTTAGCTTTCGTTTACATTTACCTGACTGTTGTATGGTTGAATGTAATATCTCAGCATCTACTGCTGCTCGTCGCTCACGTATTTATTGTCCCATACATCATGGAGCTCTTTATCCAGATTTCTATGGCCTACTTAGGGACGTTTTATATCTCCATCTGTCTCGGAGACGCGTCATTGTGCCACGTGTAGGGGGGCCATGGTTTCGGTTGAGGTACAGTACGCGTATTCTTGTGTAACGAAGAGTTTCCTAATGCGAGTTATTGCGTAAACAAAGTACAATTTAGTTTAAAATTAAATTCAGATAATGTTCGTGTTTTGAATGTGTGTGATAAGAGATTTACATAAGTGCGTTATTTGTATTAGTACTATTTTATACACAAATTATTGTGAAATACAAACCTGTGTTATTTCTAATTTAGCCTGAAACTATTCAGTACCTATAGATTCTTGAAATGTCTTAAATAGTTCTGACGAGAAGGTTCCCTATCCCTCCAACGGCAGAGCATCCTACAACGACGTACCAAAGACATCTGGTGCTGCGTTGACAATCAGATCACGTCCACAGAGGGCGCTGCTGATCTACTCCACTAACTGCCTCCATACCCGCGTCCCCCCATCGGGGAGTTGTATTGTTTCCTCACCGGAATATTTTACAAGATGTTCCGTATTAGCAGAACAACCACGTCTGTAAACAGCGCGGCGTTATGGCCCGCGTTAAATTTTATTACGAATATGTACACGATAGAGGGAAGCACAGATTATTGGTGCATTGGAAACTTTACCACATATGGAACAGATAACATGTTGATTACTTTTATAGTGTCTAGCTCAACATGAAGCGTGCTGGAACCGAATAATGTGTCGTTTTATACAGTTTACAGCTACGTGGTGCACAAACAAACAGCCGGTTTTGGAGACCTTAATCACGTTACGTGCAATCTTCTAAATCAGAGCCGGCCGGCGTGCACCTGGTGCCTTAATAAAGTAAAAATAAAGTGAATAAAGTGCGACGTGCATGTGTGGCCCACTGTGGCCGTGCGTTGAGCAACGAGGTGTCCAGTAACACGCTGCGCTAAACGATGGCCGCGGTCACACGCGGTCACACTGGTTTTGTGAAACCTCTTTTGTGAGACACTTTCAACACATATAATAATTATGTTCGTGTCGATGATTTATTCAGGAGGTTGGGGTGAGTTCTTTCACGATTGTTGGCAAGATAATATGTCACAAGCGAAATGTTTCAGAGTTTCTGCGTAAAGCGGTAACATTAAAGGTCTGTACATCGCTACCTGGACTGAAATGGACGAATAATTCAGTTTTTGTTACCTCGTTAAATTAGGGAGTCCATAAAGTTGACGCTTATTATCCGGCGTAAAGTCTGGCCTGTGCAAATATTTTATGAGTAGTAATTGCATGTGCAGTGCAGGCTGCAGCTGCAATATTTGCTCGAGCACAGACGCAGCGAGTGGGTCCGTGCGTGTTGCCATAAAGAGTGATCACTGCCGACAGAAACAAATGCCCGCCATTACCGAGTCCCTTGATTTATCCGAGGTGATCGCAAATTGATTCAGTTCACATGAAATAAAACTTGTGGCCGTCCTCCCGGCCTGGGCCAGGATTGCGTGATGTAATTAAATCAAACCCACTTTATTGCAGTGCCAGCCGCAGCGTGGCCGCTTTGATTGATACCATACAAGATTAATGTGCACTGGTTTATGGGATGTGCGTTTATGAAGGTCTTCCATGGTGTTATTAATACAGTCTTAATCAATGGAACATAATTATAGATACCGTTTAATCTAATATTCAAGTAAATGTGTACGGTGTACTTACCCATCCGTGCCTACATCCCAGGGGGTCTACTAAGACTAATGTATATAATAAATATCGAAATAATTAGCCATTAGTAAGGTAAGGCAGTAAACTAGTGCGTTGCGTATTTTTCTATCATTTCGCATTTTCTTTACCATTAGTAGAACCGGACTTATAAATAAGCAAATAAAAACCGTAATGATAGCATGGTGAGGTGAGTTTACTCAAGTGATGTGATCTTATTTGAAATAGAAATGTTTGTCAAGTGTCGGTCGGTGCCGGGCCGGGCCGCGTGGCGCGCGATGTGGGCCGGACCGGTCCCTTCAGTCCGCTAATTGACGGCGGACAGGTCCACACACGGCCCGACATAACGCTCATAAACCAACTCGCGGATCGGACAAACAGACCCAACCGCCCACTACATTCGATTCAATTTACATCGCCCGCTCCGCTGTGCAGAATTCACTGAAGCCTTCGCCTGTGTGCACTACAAAGAAAGCTGCGGAACCCGCGGACAAAAAGTCGCGGGACAATGATCTGTTGTAGTGTAGGAATAAAAGTCATTTTATTGAGTGATCGCTCCGTCCTTGTCACGTTTATATCATTGAAAAACCTGGAACCCGTTATGGTGATGCAAGGGTTTACACTGGTGCCGGTCAATTGCAATTTTATATCTTAATCTGTGGGGGTCAGAGTTCGATATTGAATGATATGTCTGGTGTCGCGGGTGCAGCAGGCCGGAATGCTCCATGAGAACCTGTCCCGCTGCTATACATGCTGGCAGTCTGCTTGTAGGTTCACGTGTGGAACGTATTTACTACGTGGATGATTCACATTTATGGCGGCGCGCTGTTATCTCGAGATGGATTGTTTTTGTAAAACGTTTTATGGCTCGTTAGTCGAATAATTTGAACGTTTCGACTTAATCTACCGATACAACGACGATAAAATTGAATCGTCTAAATTAGAGTCAAACTAAATTGGAAATATAATATTTCTATTTTGGCGTTAGATTTAGTTAACTGGCCGTGGCTTCCTCAATTAATACTGGTTATGGGGCTATTAACATTTATCTTTCATATTTCATAGTATTCGGTTTATTAAATTGATTATGAACAGTATCTGTGCCAGTGATTTCATAAAAAATGTCTTCATTTGCTTATCGTCCATCTCGTAGATTCTCTAATAGATTTTGACTTGTTCTTGTTCTCACACAAATGTGGATGTCACAGATAACAGCACAGTTTGACCAGATGATGTGAAATCATTACTATATAAAGACTCGTTATTATATTTGTTGTATTTGACTAAATCTTTACCTACTTACAAGTAAACGTGCGAGGTGAGATATTTGGTCAGTCGTTGGATATTTGAGAATATAGTCGTCAGTGCGTCAGTGTGTCATCAATCACCGGGCAGTGTTTCACTTGTGCTAACGATCGGTTAAAGTTGTGCAAATACACATAACTGGGCACACTCAGTGATTACACAGCGGTGTTACTGAACACTCCATTTGTTGAGATGTCACCATCAGCAGGTCATCACTCACACTGATGGTGTTTGCTCTACACATAATTATGTATGTACATGTACTCGAGAGGACACTGGCCAGTCGCTGGTATAGTTGAAACGTTAAATTAACGTCGATGTTAAGATAAAAAAGATCTTTCGGTCGATGACGTCAGGATTTTGATTGGTTGACTATGAATTATGTTTCTTCTTTAACATGTCTGTCAGCTGTCAACATCCAATATTGTGAAGCTTACATAGAATTCTGTCTAGTCTCCACTATTTAGTTATACTAAATACATGTTCATACGTTTTACTAAGAGTTGGACAAGATTCCTGTGGTTACTAAGATAAATTAATTAAATAATTCCTGTTGGGGAGCTGTGTAATTGGAAGTCATCTACATCTCGGTACAGTTTCTAACTGCCTAGTACCTGTACTAGTACTATAGTACCAGAGATCTAATTGTGTTTTACGAGGTCAAATTATCTTTGGATTATTACAAATGCTTATTTACGCTGTTGGAATGTTACTGAATAATTTTGATTTAAGGAAATTAATTAGAATCGTTTATTAATTTCTTTGCTGAATGCGGAAAATTAATTTCTAAGGGTAACAGCTGCGGTGTGCTGCGTGCTTGGTCAGAATTAAATACAAATTAAATAAAACAACCTGTATCTACGTTCACTGTATTTATGATTAAAACATCTAGACATAACCCTCAACATTCAGAAATAAAAGCGTGTAACAATATTAACCAAAATTAATTTAGCGAAACAACGGCCCGACCCGGGAATCGACCGCGCGTCCCCAGTGGCCACTTAATTCCATTACTAATTCACCGGACACACACCGAATTAAAACAACCATACATAATCTAGCAGTGTCGTGCGTACGCGAATTCCACCTTGAGTGATATAGACGTTGGATAATATTACGGAGTAAAATCGCGTGCACGTTGTCTTGGTGGTTGTGCTGTGTAGTGCGAGGCGTGGTGGTATCTAGATGGGCCGCGAAGAGTTTTTTAATCCGTAATGGCCGCGCAGTTACTGATAACGTACAGTATGATATACTGACGGCAGGAAATATTTCGGTGGAGCATGCCGCCGGTGGACACCGCTCCCGAGCCATTCTGGAATTTATATGCGGGATTTTATTTTGTTGGTGGATATCGTTTATTGAAAGAGAGTAACAAAAACACATGGAGCAAAATAATATATCATGTACCTTTATGGAGTGGAAATAATTATTGAAATCACTGATTGCGACAACATTTGGCGATAGAGCAATAAGTGCGAGAGGTGCGCCCGCGACACTATGCCTATAAGGAGATCATTTGCTGACGTCACACAACCAGCTCCTTACCGGCACCGACAACACGGAGGAGAGCAGCGAGCAGCTTGCATTATGATGTAACGAGGCGACGGTACAACGTAATTATCGATGCAGTGGACACTACGGTATATGACCGAGGTGTTTGCATCAATGAGATCGATCTTCAGCTTTTCGTATCAAACCTAAACACATAGCTGAAGAGTGGCATTTGTCTAGTCGTGGTTTTCACTTCTGAACATGACGTCTACCCCAACCCCCAACTACTATTGGTTTTACACGAAAGTTGTCGGGTTATTGTTACTTTAGCTCTTCAGATTGTTAAGCCTTTCGTTTACATTTATTTTATAAGTTATACGGAACTGAAAACGCACGTATTTCATTCATGAAGCCGCTTTCATGTTGTCCAGCCGTAGTGGTATGGAAAGTCATTGGGCCGGTAGTCGGCGAGAGATAATTAATAGCCAGCGCGCACGGACGACACGGCACCGAACCCGCGACCCACCGCTGCGTGCTTTATGGCGGCCGCCGTGTCAATAGGTGAGTTTGTTTTACTTAGCGACTGATAACCTCGCGATGGGCTAGATATAACTATGTATACGCAGCGCAATAGACGCACAGAATACTGATTAGTATTCAGCAGAGCCTGGGTACAGGGTACACGCTTGTGACCCGCAGCTGATGTAAGAGGAGATGCTTGTAATGAAAATGATAGTAAATACCTGAATAAACCAAACCAGAAAGATGTTTAGAAGGACTTGTATAAACGATATCGAATTTGCATACATCGTACTTTCTATATGTATTTTCGCACATCACATAACAGTGTCTGTGTGGTTACCGGCCGACACCTGTGTACGTGTGTCCACGCGTTACAGTAAGTAGTAAAGCTGTAAACATCGCTCCGCCTCACCCTACGGCCACATGTCACATAACGTTAATTTGAGTGCCATTACAGTGCCATGCCAGCAACACATTCGTTATTGTACACGATTACCATAAAGAGCATAAACAATAAGCATGCGAGCATACAATAAACTACATCGTCCCGGAACTGAAGGACCACTACACAACATAACATTTCCTTTATGTCGGCCAAACGTTAGATAAGGCTAATTGCACACTCGGGCGCGATCCTCGCTGTCGACAGCGCGCCGGCACGACACGCGGCGCGCTCACCTGCCGCCCGCCTACGCCGGCGCTGCGTGCTGCGTGCTGCGTGCTGCGTGCATGCTGCTATGCAGTATTTCATCATTATTAGCTTTCATTAAGGGATGCCCTCGTGCAGGTATGCCAGGACAAGTCGAGGAAAATATCCAAACGCGAGCAGAGCATCACCTGGCATTGTCCTCTCAATATTTATGCCATGCTCGCTAGTCGCGGCTAGTTAGTGCTGCGTGTTCCTGAAACGTCAATAAATCAGTGGCGACGCGTCCACACAGCTATGAACATGTAAATGGGTACAACGTAGTTAGTGCTGGGATTGCTCCGGTTATGCAGCTCGGGGTGCTAATCAAATCCACTTCACGCTTGTACACCATAACTCATAGTTTCTCTCGGCTACATTAATCTCAGCTGGGTAACGGTACGTAGTGCATCTAGGCTGCACGCTGCACACTGCTCGCACTATGCAGCTCTAGTATTAAAGTAATCTTTAAATGAACACAATTACTCCACAGCTTAATGGAGTACCGATACCGCCAGCGTTCCACCATTAATTCCGATAGTATATCTTACTACGTACGCACCATGTAGTGTAGGTACTCGCTAGTGGAGTCAATACTCATGTAATTGCTTTTCATTTTCATATTGTAAATAATCCACAGAGTTAGTTGTTTGGGATTAGTTTTACTGCCAGTCATTAGTTTTACGCTTATGGTTTGTGAATGATGGGCATTGACTGGTAACTTTACTAACTAACTACATATGTTCCATTCTAATTTGTATGGAAATACATTAGAATGTATTCATTGTGTTTTTGTGCCTGCACTAGGAGCTTGCACAGATATAAAAGTATGCACATACGTCATACAATAGATGAATGAAAAACCATTCCCGTCAGTGTCGCGTGTCAAGATATCAACCAAGCGCGGTGACAACTCACACATACTATGTAAAACGCATTGAATAAAACATAATATCGAAAATGGCGGCGCTGGCCGCTGTCAGGGTTCGGCTCACAATTAGAAAGCGCAGGATTATTCCGGATTACCGTCATAGTGCTGAATAATCTGTTCCGACGCCAGTACTATACGCGCCATTGTATTGTAATGCGGCGCTGCAGCGCTGTGCCGCGCTGTGCCGCGCTGCAGCGCTGCAGCGGCGCGCGGACAGCTCGCTACAGGTTGTTGCTATTTTAGTCCTGTGGGGAAAAAGCTGCCCGCAGCTATCACAGGATGCAAAAACTTATTGCTCGAGGAATGAACGAGAAAAAAGGTTTACTTGGATCTTGGATCACATTCATACTAAGTCACCTCACTATAAAATAAATATAACTTGTAGTGAATATAAAAACATGCATCGTATAAAGTCCGTTCGTCCATGTTAGTGGTGAATACTATAAAAAGCTATTTTTCAAAAGAAAATCTTATTTAAACTGAAATGACATTAAAAACCTATATAAGAGCGTTCAGTCGGTGTACATAAATAATTTTATTGAAATACTTAAACGTTACTTAACATAAGCACGCACTTAACTTAATGTGACGATAATCATTTTAATATAAGGCAAGCGCGCGCGAGCTACTTCTCAACATGTATCTTAATGGTCTGTAGGAGTGCGGGTTCTACCCCCGGGTCGCGGAGCTCTCAGCTAATCTGAATAACAATACAAGCCGGAAATAAATAAACGCGCGCTATCTCAATCGGAACACGTCGATGAACTCTCCCATTTTCCCGAACGACGTACTTCGCCATTGGAAATTGACTCATTTCCTTTTAAATTATTTTCGCAAAATAAAATCGAACTTCCTTCCTTACTTGTAGAGGTATTTGTGTTTTTACCCGACTGTAGGAAGGGTATATTTGAAACATGTTGCGAATTGCAAAAAATATTGTCAACTTTAGTGATGCTATTCTGAAAATTGTAAACGAATCTCGAAAGACATCTCCCAAGTCAAGCTTAAGAAAACACAAACAACGTGAAAATGCCAAGACTCACCTACCGTACTTCTTCTCACTTCCGTTACCACCTGGTGGCGCTAGTGTCGAACTCACTTATTTCCAAAATACGAAACTTGAACCTAACCGCGGATAAAGAAGTGTCTTTGCAAGTCAACTTCCAGACCAGCACGGCAGCACTGAGATCCGTACCTCGTAGCAGTGAGTCTCTCTTCTACTGCACCGATACAGCCATCTCTAGTTCTCTAGCGACATGCAATAGCTTTCAACTTTAAGTGCGCACTTAATTTAACAAATAAAGTAATACTGTCAACCTGAGGTCCTTCTAAATATTAATGGAGCCATAAACTGGCTGCCAGTAGTTCATTAAGTGCATTCTTCATTAATTAACTTTAACTGCTGACAATAAACCGATCCAGTTAACAATAGGAAAGTAATCAACTAATAGGTTTATATTTAACTGATCGTTTATTGTTACAGGTACGTTTATAGCGGCAATCTGGAGTGAGTGCTCCCTCCTTGCTGGTGGGAGGGGCGGGGTGCAGGGGGGGGGGGGTATTGCGATGCAAATGAGATGATCGTCGTGATTCAAGTGAACTGCCGGCGTATCGACAAGTGGAAGTATGCGCGGGTACAGAGGTGAGGCAGGTCGGGCCGCGGCCGCCGCGCCGCCGCGGCAGACATTCCCACGTGTTCGTTGTATGAACAACTAACAAGGCTAGGTAACACTCAGGTATACCGTGTTGTAGTGCAGTTTACATTATAATAGTTCAGTTTACATTATAAATTATTTCTGCAAAATAATGGTTAGTACATTCATTGCAGTTATAATTTAGTGACAAAGGTATCAGACAGAGTACGACTGTTACAATCAGTTTCGTGATTATTGTGTTAGTTAGCATTATAAAGTTACCCGATATGTATCTTGCTGGTGCGACAAGCAACTTGCCTTGTTGGCGGTGATCCAAGAGTATTGTATGTCCGTCTGTTAAGCTCCTTACTCGAAAACTAAGTAGCTTAATGTATTAAGGTCGATTGATAACATTTAAGAGAACAACTTACTGCGGATTAACCGGATTAGAAGACTTTATCACTATATTCATGTAAATGTGATTTTATAAAATAGCTACTGAGACACGCAGGCTTAGACAGCCTACTTAGTTAATCTTTACTATACACACAATACTTTGCCCTGCAGTAGGTCGATCTTGGCTGTCAAATCTAAATCTAAAAAACATTATAACGTAAAGCTTTCTTACTTAAGTGAAACTAAAATCCAGTAAAGGTGAAGTGTAACCAATATATTAAAAATTTGGTGTTCCTGCTAAAGCACTAGAGAACCACAGCAGTCCCGTCTGTGATGTGTCCCCGTGTATTTCACAAATAGTCGCAGCAAGGAGGCGCGGCGCGCGGGGCGCAGGCCGCGGCCTCGCTCGCGATAATCCAGCCAGCAACATCTCTGCCCTACTGAGTCACTGAGCGGGCTCTGCGATTGTAGACTTACTGAGACGATGGTCACAAGGGGATTTTAAGAAATATCTACGTAATTATGTAGATACTAGCGTGTACTACGTAGACTTGTCCTTAGTTAGCTTTCTTAGTCTGCAGGTTACTCCGTATTAAATAAGAATTAGTATAGTAATTTGACGAACTTGAAAGTTCTTACAAAATTTTTGTATTGTCTATTAATACCGGCTTTGATGCCAATGACACGAATAACATCTCCAAATCCATCTAATGATTCGTAAAGACGGAACTTTACTTCACATTTTGAGCTCATACGATCTGTGATGTTTGTCATTCACATTCAACGGCCCACTATCGCAGACACCGTCATCTATTTGTACTTCATACTCACTTATACCAACAGCAGTATTGTAGTGGTTGTGTTATGGACCGACGTTTGCTAAGATATCTTTATTATCCCGGCAATAATCGTAACAAACCGACTGACGATTTACACGGACGTAAAGCTGCTGGCCTGGCATAAGTATAATACTAGTAGTGGCGCGTGGGCGGGTGCAGTGTGCAGCGTGCAGTGTGCAGCGCTAGTGAGAGCACTATTAAAGGAAATATTGCAACACTATGAGTCCGTGATGTCGGACCACGCGTACTACCAGTGTCCGTAGATATCAGACGATAAATATATATTTGTGAATAAGAGCTTGGCGTCATGCTGATCGCATGTTCAGCCTGTCATCTCTACTTATATGTACTAAGTAATACATTATCACCCTTTTACATGACTAATTTACATCTCTAATATTATAATTCACACTCGAATATCCTTCCTATTTAAACGAATAGTTAGGTATTTAACCATAGACAAGTTTGCTATGCAACTCTCCTAGAATCCTCGACACTGCCACAATTATTAAACATAATATTTAACATCCATCGTATACTAACTTGCAATCGGTACCAGTTTTTATTTGCCCTATCTATGTAACATGGAGTGCTAGCGTGTGACGTTGCTGCTGTCAGCTCGGAGGGCAGACCATAGCTGGTGAGGTCCCGCTGTTTCCTCCTTGTAGTACATGTTGCGAGGAGTGCCAGGCAGTTGACGAGTTTATTACGGCAAGTAGCCAGCCTTCAATAATTCAATACGCGGCTGACAGGCCGCCATGTCTGATGAATGCCTGAGCAGCGATAACTACTCACACGGTGCACGGTGCACGGGACGGGAGCAATGCTAATAAATATATACTCGGTATTTAATGGCTTAGAGAGTTTTACAGTTACTTAGTAAACTTGCCAATATTACTTATTATGTTATATTATGTATGTAAATAACGGCCTTATTGTTGAACTCTTGCTGTAGATACTTACGAACACAAGCACGCTTCTATACATATTTACCACATTTTATATTTAGTATTACCATGAGTATTTATATTAACCGCAGTGTACACTGTATGTCTGTTCATGTTTCTCACACTACAAGTCTGTACCTTGTACGTCGCCTGCAACCTGTCTCCAGCAGATTGTGAGACGAGTGCCACTTTCAATCAAGTTTGATTTGTTCGCCATAATCAGGTGCACGTTACGCTAAGCGTCACTTACGTCGCTAGGGTTAGCTTTACTAGAGGTAGATATTAGTTCTTGGGAACCACCTTTCTTTCCGTCATTTTGTACTCACCGAACATTTCTTCTTCCTCTTGTGCTGGCTCAGGTTTTGTTAAAAGCTTCGATTAAACGGAAAAGATCTTACAATGTGTTTAGACACTTATTAAGATTGTTTGTGTTACTGCATAGCGGTACACAATGTAGGAGAGCCAAGGTTGACAAAAACATCTGTACAGACTTTTATCCAACTAGGGAAATGATCTCGCCACAAATATTTCTGCAGCCGGGTTCCCAGCCAACGCGAACTGTACAGTTATATTCTCACAAAGCAATAGGTTCGTTTATCAAATTCTCCAGCAAGTGTCTGAACTATTCTCCGGTCCCAGTCGGGCATCGAAGGCCATCGGCTAATAACTTAGGGCTGCTACAAATACCGGCGCGACACCACGCCGCACTCCTGCGCATTCCCACTGATGCAAATTGCGAGCGCAGCCCTATCTGATGTAGAGTGACCATGGCACACAGCTTCCTAGGAACTGCCGACAGGTGGAGCCAGTGTTGATGGATGGTGCTCATACACAACTCTTGGAGTTACTTTATTGAATGTATAGTGATTTATACTCGTGAGTTGGCTTTACTGGTTATAAATGTGAACCTTGTTTGGTTCTTATTAATTATTTTGTATATGTTAATACTGTTTATTGATTTGAATTATTCATGTTCACTGTTCACATTAATCGAAGTTGTCTTTAGTATGAACACGCAATTAATGAACTGTCTGGTAGAAATTTAATCAAAATAGTTCGTAATGTTTTGGCTGTTGTTGGGAGGAGCCGGGATGTCTCAATCGTACAGTAGTGCACGGCGCTCCTAACGCGATGCTATCGGTGTGCATGCGCATGCGACGATTTACATACAAGCAGAGAATTGTATTGCCGCTGTAGCGTATTGGTTATTGTGCAGTAATGGCCCTATCTGTTCCCGGGCGGGGATTGTATTGAAATTAATATGAAGCCGGCATCGCCCGCCGCACACTGCAGATTGACTTATCACGTGGGAATAAAAGTAACGCAACGAAAACAAAACGCGAATGCTTTCATTGTGAGCTATTTGAGATGTATTTGCAAGCACTTACACAAAGTAAGATCTACGGAACTGATTTATTGAAGAACTTTTCCCACGAAACTTGTACTCGGAACTTTACAAATTCCAGCTAATGTATTATGCATTCTATACCCATTATAATATTTATAAGAATTGGAAAGCTATGAACCACCGTATCTCTATATTCTAATCTAATCTCGGGACGCGACCGTTCCTCCATTCTAACGCGTACAAAGGGTCTATAACTCAGTCAGTGGTCACTTGGTTGTCACCACGCGAGTACGCGACCATTCACGTCAGCTTCCAGCACTCAACTGACCGGTCCATACATTAGTCGGGGTGTCAGTGCGTGCCGCTAGATGGCGGGAGCGACGCCTCGGTGACACGACACGTCCGGTCCAGTATAAATCTTATCTGTGGACAGGAGGCTGCCGTGGGAGTAATGCCCTCCCCACTATCACGGTACAGGGGTAGTGGAAATACTTGTTTATACTGTAACCAATTAGAATTATTACACATTTTCTAACTACTAAAAGATTTGTGTCGATACGACACGCTAATAAATTAACGACAATATTTTAATCGAAAGATAACAAGATTGATACAATACTGAGATATAATTAAATTATCTACCTTTAAGAAATCAACAACGACTATTGTTGATCCTTATACAGATTTGAAATCTTAATTCGACTTAGTAACGCAGACACTATTACTTTACAATGAAATCGATTCGATTTGGAGCGAGCCGAACGTGATACAAACTAGCTCCACAACTGTCTAGCCTGCCTAGACTACCTAGGGTACCTGGGTCTCAATGTAATCTAGGTTAGTAACGGTAACAACAAGTGGTCGCGGGTTCGATGCCGGCGCATTAATTGCGGGCTTATCTGTGAGAGTTTACATTAACAGGAGCTTCGTTTTACAATGTATACTGTGTTGTGGATAGAGGTGGGTGAAGGCTGGTGGTGGCATAGACGCGGATGTTTTGTGCTAGTTACAAGAGAAAGGACTGTTTGAAAATTATCTGTATAGTCGTAGATTGATATTATTAATTATTATGTTTAAATAACAGTGTTTTTGGCTTATTCATGTAATTATTTGGCGCCACGTCCTGTGTCGTGGAATGCCTCTCATAGATATGAATTTCTAGCATGGCCTTGTAACCGGTCGAGTTCCTCGTATAATAATTACGCAAGTAATTGAAAAACACAATAATTAATTACATAGACACACGTCTCACGAAAGTTATAATATATAAACTATAAACATTGGTTCTATAATATATGCCTGTATCATTTCCTAGAGTTCCGATTCGGATATCGGCTACCTACATTCCTAATGAAATAGATAGTGCCTGGTATTTCGATGATCGTTCATCTCGATCGTACTGGATGTTATAATTCACTGGAACACTGAGTCAACACACAGCTAACTAAACAACTCGTTATCGTGCACACGTGGTGCATGCGTGGTCAACGGACAATATATGTGTTCGTGCATATAGTAGTCAACTTGTCAACTACGTATATTAGATACGTATCAAATTACAGCTGACAACATACCGTGGGTCAACAGAATTTCTATTGCAGCTGAAACAACACAAGTACAGTCTAGCTAGACGAATACACACGTCTAGATTTGTGTAATGTCTTGACTAAGTTCTATATTTTCAATAATTTTCTACAGATGTTCCTAACGTCTTTTATATTTACTCAATTCGTTTGAGAAACTTCAGGCACTCCAATTCAAATTACATAGAAATAGGCAAAATTATTAAAAGGTTGGATCACCGTAGTCTCGTATCAATCAGAGATTGTCCATGGGCGGCGCTGATCGCTTACCATCAGGTGACTCGTTAGCTCGTTTGCCTCCTATTCAATCAGAGCACACTTCTTCAGCTAATGAAACGGGCACCTACAATACGGCACACGAAGGCACGGAGTCTCCCGTAGGGCGGCAGTCGGCGCCCGGCCGCCGTGCAGTCCGCCCGCCCTCGCGCCGCGCCGCCCGCCCAGCGCGCCATCGGACTATATTACGATGTTCACTGAAAACTTACACGCGAACTAACATTTATCAGAAACATTTCTAGAAGTATTTGTGAATTGTTATAAGTAAGGACTTTTGGTAAATAATTTAGTGAAAAACGTTAAATTTTTCATGAAAAATAAAAAAAGTATCAGTGTGTGTTTTTTGAGTGAGATAACTTTGCATATCGTGATAATATTAGTTTTGTTATATTGTAACTGTTCGTGTTAAGTTTCTAGTTGTATGTTAAATCGTTAGAAGTGGACAGTTGTGTCGAATATTGTTACTGTTGAATAGTGCACTGTGTGCTGTGGTGTGCACTTCTCATAACTAAGGTAAGTGTTTACTTAAACACGTGGGTTTGTTTGTGGTGATAACGTTTTTATAAACGTGTCTAATTAATCTGTGATAAATAATAAGTAAAAAATATGTATAGTTTTTTCTTACACATTCTTGAGAACCATTAAAATAGAATAAAATAATGTAGGGTAAATAACCTTTGCAATCACGGTTACTATTGCAAATAATTACAACAAAAAAAAACTGCCTTCTATAAAGCTTTGCGCTTTATATTTAAAGGCTCAATTGTTTAAGGCGGTTAAAAATAGCACATAAAGTAGTTGCAAAATACTCACGTTCGTTACTTCTTTTGAAGTGTCGAAGTGATATATTTTACGTCAAATATCTTATTTATTTCTCTTACATTAACTAGAAAACAATTTAACATATTAAAAATTAAAATCAGATATTTTAATAGATATTTTAGTGTACCTCGTTAAACAATCTGTGCGTTTTTAATGGTTTAGTAAGATTATAATAAATAAATAGACATGCAATACTTATAAATTAAATCTATCGTTTATAAGTAGATCTAGTTAGATAACTAGCCTCCTTACTCGGAGTTATTTATCACCTGGCACAGAATCTGTTTACCTAACCGCGAGTTCTTGCATCACACACTTTAATCCTAACTACTAGCAAACGACTTAAAAACATACTCAGCTTCTGTAATGAGGCCCTTGTTTAGTAGTAACTACATGATACTCACGGCGAGGTGATAACACGCAGCATCCATTATCACCTCGTATGAGATTACGATCACAGAGAACATTTAAACTTCAATAAAGCACAAACAGTACTACGGACAGTGAGCAAAAAGTGCCAGCCACACGTTACTGCCGAGTAGTGCCGCGTGCACAGATATGTATGTATGCTTAACGAACTCTTATCCGGCACTTACCGAGCGAGCGAAACGAGCATCGCTTATTCATTAGTTTTTTGCTCAACTTTGGGAGCCAATTAAGTGGACCGCTCGATACATTAGGCGGTTTATCGCAGCCCCGCGATAATTCAACGCTAAGTGTGGATTGTATCGGTATTGTTGTGGAATCAGTAATGCGGCACTAGAGCCGTGATACATCTCACTTTAATTAAGTCGCGCGCTCACTTAGTGAGTTATCATTGTAGTCGCCGTGCTCACTTTTTAGAGATATCGCGATGAATAAAACATGCACGGTGTCAATTAGACACGGAGTGTAAATATACGATAGATATAGGCGACGGGGACAAAACGGGCGGCACTTTATTATGATAATTGTACGTTTTTACATGTAGTTAGTAAATGAAGCCAACAAAGTACCAATACAAGTACACCTACAGACTACACAGTATCATAAAATACTGAGAGCAATAACAATAATTAGCGAAATAAAACAAAGAGACATGGAAACAAATGAGTGATGAGCTCACTCCGCACTCCGCGCTGCACTCAAGCTACTGGTGTGTAGTGTGTGCGTATTTATAAACTCGTTAATATTGTGCACCACATTACCTTATCTCGGGAGTGACATCGCGCCACTCACCGGCCCTCATTAAAAATATTATTTAATTGCTACCTTTTCAACTTGATTTTATTACGAACAAATAAAACTGAATGTGCGCTTTAAAAATCTTTTAAGCTTCATTACATTATACATTAACTACGTTTTAAACGGAACGAAATTATAAACAGAATTAATTACTTGTAGATATTTTGCGGTGTTTTCCAAAAGGTGTAGGATATGAATCCCGTGAATAAGATGGAGTCACCAGTCCTTCGTTCTTTACTGTTTATAACATATCTTATCTATATTCGCCTTTTAGTCAGGATAAATTAGCTTCCGTACTGTGTAAAACCAATGATAGTTATCTTAAATAAACTAAAAATCACGGTTTACTCACATACAATAATGGAGAAAAGCTCTACTAGATTCGAGTCATGTTGAAGAGTCCCTCTGTGACTCGAAACTAGTAGAGCTTTTCTCCATTAATTTACGTGAGTAAACCGTAATTTTTAGTTAATTTAGTATGTCTCACGATAGTTATTAAAAAGATTATCATCTTTATACAAACAGCTTAAATCCACAAACCATGTCACATATAACGGACATAACTACATACCCAACTAACATTTAAGCGTTGGTTACAGGTAATTAAGTAACTTCAAGAGGTATTACAGGCTTAGAAGGCTTTCAGTAGTAGATTTTAATCTATTAGAAGAGATAAGAAATAAATTAAACACCAACAGTGATACTATAACTTCAGTAAACGATGCAATACAACTTTAAAACTCCGAATAGTGGTATTGGAAACTAATATTCTTAAAATATTAAAGCTTTACTCTGTCGGTAGCACTTCAAGTTTTACAACGGTGTTCACTGACACCTATTAACTTCTATTGTTATTTATTTATCACAAAGAAGTGTCTTGTACGTGTATAGGTTCTATATCGACTATAAGTGCAGCAATTGGTTCTATGGTAGAGTTATTGGAGAATGTAGTAACACGAAATATTTAAAGTATCTAATAACTCTTTTTAGCCTTGCTTAAGGGTTATGGTGTCATACCAGTTTTATTTAAAACTGTTGTAGGGCGTTATGAACACTATAAGCTATATTCGACAGGGTTTTGCTGGTAGAAATATCGATGATTTCATAAAAAATACACATGATTTGTCACATAATCAAGATATAATGAATAATTTTACATGGTTTGCTCAAGAAAGAGTGAGCTGCACACAACAGGGTTCCGTTGAGCAACATATTGAGGAAACTGAAATGTGGACGTCGTGGCTGTAGTCGATTATCATCATCGGTTTCATCCGTATCGCTGTATTTCATCATTTCAGAAATATTTATCCGTTTTACTGTACATTTCATAATCTCCCACTCAGGCGTAGGTTTTGAATTTTCATCTTTAATGTACTTCGATGGAGCCTTGTTAGGGTATCTTAGAATATTATCGATCTGCCATCCCGATGGAACAGTAAATAATTTCTTTTTATTCCCTTCAATCGTTTGAATTATTTTAAATGGCATTCTGAAATAAAAATTTCATCAAATGAATAATAATACTCGTAAATCGGTAATACGATACATAGATTCTTAATTGCATCAGCAACAAACAAACTCATGCTGTTTTCAATGGATGTAAAAGAGAAGACACTAGAAGAAAAAAATTGATAGTGTGTAATTGACCTTGTCAAAGGTTGGAGTGATTTTCGATCATAATTTCTTAGTTAAATATTAAACTACTAAATAAATAACAATTTACATAGTAAAGCTGGAAACTGCTTATTTATTTTATATTTAAATGGTTTTCAATAATTTGTCAAAGAACCCTAATGTGGTTTGTACGTTATAGCTACTAATAATGTCTTAATTCTAATAAATCTCATTGACTAAGAGTATTGTTACACTGGTATATCTACCAAAGCCTGCACAATATTCTTGACTACAGATATTGTGTCGCAACGAGTGCTATAAATGAGTTAATAGAGTATTTTAACATTAAAGCAGGCTCGCCATTTTTTTTGTAAACATAACATTACAAACAAATAGGTATATACAAAATTTATCATCCAAATACTAAATAATATATATTTTAAAGGTGGTAAAATGAATGATACTCTCATAATACATTTCAATACTTACGAATCTCACATACTTTATCATGTTCGGTTAAAAAATTTAAAGCAATTTTTATTATTCTTTGTCACATTTCTTTAAAATAGTTGATAAATCCCAGGCGCGTGAAAAATGAGATGAGAAATATGGTATACACTTACCGTAAATTCACAAGGGCAGGAATAATTCACAATACACAAAAGACGCAGACGTAATTTTAAATAAAATTTATATTTAGGTATACTTAATAAAATGGACACCATAATATTTCGATATGTAAACTTTACGTGGATAAGTATTTAACCTATTAAAATTTAACGTTCTTCTTTGGGTCGTACACTAAAAACTATACACTGGAGTTAACAAAGTATCAATAAAGCAGTGACAGCTTTATCTGAAAGCATTATAAATCCTTATTATAACCCAAAGTGTCAACTAACTGTTTTAAATAACCATAATAACACTCTTATGTATGTTATTGACTATATTCGACTCTTAATTGCAGGCACACTGCTGCTAGTATAACACCATTCTATACACTCTATATTACTCTTGCCTGTAAAATCGTGGGCCTCTTTTGAGGTTACAAGTGTGTTAGAGAATGCTGTAACTCATTACTACAGGACTGCATTAACACTATTAACTTCGGCTATAGTCTCTATACAGGTTCTATATAGCTTATTTTAACTCTTAAGGTGGGTATTCAGTAAGCTTACATGAAAACTATAATAGTTTCCCTTTAATCACGCTTCATGTATGGGAAACGGCTCGTACATAATCTAGACACACGGCAGTGTGTCCGCCAAGTTCGAGCAAAAAACCGACACACCGGCCGTGGGTTATATTACACGAACCATTTCGGGCCAAGTTCGACCCACCTATAACTCAAAATCTATTTTATCTACGCATATGAAATTTCTAGTATCTGTCGAGATCTACTTACTTATCTAAAATACAAAATTTCATTAATGTACCTATTGTAGGTCTTGAGATATTGACGTCAGAAAATCGCTATTTTTACTATACACTCACTGACTGACTCACTCATCAAAAACCTAGACCACTTCCAATGGTCGTATTGACTTGAAATTTGGCATGGAGGTAGGTCTTTAGGTCAAGGTAAAGGAAAAAATCTGAAAATGGCCAAGTGTGAGTCGGTTTTAAAAATAATGAAGGTGTAAATTCATACCCCTAAGGAAATAAAACAAAAAAATTATCTATATCTTCCAATGGTCGTACCGACCTAAAATTCGTTATACGAAGGTTTGTATTTAGTCAAAGTAAAGTAAAATAAGAAAAAAAGAAAATAAACCTTACAAAAATAAATGAAATCCCACCCAAAACATAAATGTGAAAGGATGCCAAGTTCGATAATATTGGAATGCTTCGCCTATAAAAGAAGTGAGATCTAAATAAGTACCAAGTTCCATACACAGACCTCAGTTAAAAATGATATAACTTGGCAAGTTTTAATAGAAAATTATATACTTGACTCATTGCGTTTAGTAGGTTTATAACAAAGTGTGTGTGTATGCCAAGTTTGTTTTACTTTCTATGTACAAGGTAAACCTACTAAACGCAATGAGTCAAGTATATAATTTTCTATTAAAACTTGCCAAGTTATATCATTTTTAACTGAGGTCTGTGTATGGAACTTGGTACTTATTTAGATCTCACTTCTTTTATAGGCGAAGCATTCCAATATTATCGAACTTGGCATCCTTTCACATTTATGTTTTGGGTGGGATAATATGTATCTCTATTAAACATGTTTAGGCTCAATGACTGCGCTTTAAGATGGCGGCGGTAATAAACCACAGTCGTACAACAGTAACACAACGCGGTACAGGTTCCGATCTGAACTATTATCATTACACACAGCACCTACATGAACGGGTATACCTGTGCACCAGTACCGGTCTCCCTACACAAGTGTACACGCTGCATACGGCTTGTATGTAAGCTTAATGGTGCAGGAACTTTAAGTAAGACATTAGTTATTTATACATGGCACAATAAAAGGTATATAAACACAGAAATTACTTACAAAAGTGAGTTCTGCTTATAACCGACGTCTATACCTTGTCCTCCTCGGCAGGTGCAGTCCTCTGTGACCATTAGACTGAGGGACTATTGAACTATGAAAGTAAATGTATGAGCAATAGCAACATTACGTTATAGAATGTTCATCAATCAGTACTTAGTATTTACACATTACAAGCTCCGCAAAGTTTGTACCCCCGCAGCCACCGCGGCTGTCTGCTAGAGATGGCTGCTAGAGATACAGCCGCCGCGGTGTGTAATTATTCATATCGTAAATATGCGAGATGTACGTTTATGCTAAACGATAACACATCCTTCATTACAAGAATAGATAAAAAAATCATAACTTGTAATCTATTATTGCAATCTACAGAAAAGGTATAAAAATATTCTAAAATTACACAACTTTAATGGAGTATTGTAAAACAATGGAGTTGCTCAATTTAATCTTAATTCAGCTAATATTGTTGGATCGCAGTTATTATTTATTGGTATTGTGTGGTACGCCACGCGGGCCGGTGGTAATAAATAACGGCTAAAAGTAGTTGTTAGTTAGCGCATTACACACTAGTGTACAGGGTACTGGGTTCGGTGCACGGTCGGTGCAGCTTGCGACCAAACACAGCACAGAAATAGCCGAACTGCAAGTAATAAACAAACGCAAGTTAAATCTGTCACGCGATGCCGCGTTTGAACTGTTGTTAGCTGAAGACAGTTACTGGCACCAGTCGCTGTCAGTTATGGAGTTATTATAATGAAAAAATATAAGTATGCAATATTTTTATCAAACTTGCAATTTGATTGTAATAGGATCTAAATTTGAAGTAATTTTAACGCAACACAAATAAAAAATCATTTAAAATTTTAAAAGACGTTGTCTAACACTACTATTTTCTCCTGTGTCGTGGGTATGTTTACAAACAAAGAATGTTTACCCTATAACAATTTGTGGATCACACAAAGAATTGCTATCAGTTGCCCAGCCACCGCATCAAGCGAGTAGTTATTGCATTTACGAAATCAACCTTTTAAAGAACATTGAACATAAAGTTAACTATACCTAGATAAAAATGAAATCGAAATGTATAACATAAACAAATAATAGGTACCTGTCTATCTGTTTCCGCTTTTGAAGTGCTATTTGAGGTGCAATGATTCAGCATGCATTACGAGCTAGTGGCTAGAGCTAGCAAGCTATTGCTCCCTGCAGATATGAAATAGCTTCGGCGAAGTGAAGGCAATAAACAAACGCGAGTTAAATCTGTCGCGCGGCTGCACTGCACGCGATGTTGTGTTCAAACCACTCGCTCGTAATGCCAGTAGTCGGTAATTTCATTAATACTTTAATATTAATAAAATTAATAACAGGAAATTATAATGAGCTCCCTTACTCGTATAGGATTATGTGAAGAACACCTTATTTAATAATGTCATTAATCTTTATTTAATTATATCCCTGAATGCTCGTTGCAATTATATTTATTGGTTTATTATCTTTGAAAAGCTGAAATTATGAACGCGATCGTGATTGATTAGTTTTATATGTATCTGCATCATAGTATTCGTTCACCGCTCTTCTTCGCATTTATGACGTATTTATTCTGTTTACGTGAAATCACTCATATCTATCTACCTATTAGGTTGACTAATTATTCGTTACTTACAAACTTATAGAGTTTACCGTGTTACAGGCCCATTTCATGCAGCATTATGTGCCAGTAACTAAGCAAGTTACTAGCTCGATGTGAACGGGGCAGTTGCCGGTCGCACGTGGCACCGGTGACCGGATACACATTAACGTTACACACTCACTTGTTGACTATTTACAGAACTAATATTATATTCCTACACCTCAGGTACTGAGCTTGTAGTTAGTTTACTGGTGTGAAAGTATTCACTCGTGTTATTGTAAAGGGTAAAGCTTGAACCGTTTATATTCAATCAATCGCCTTTAAACAGAACATTTACAGTTTACCGCGAACCCTCCTCTCCGGAAATCTCGTTTTGTAGTGAGAAATGTCCGAGTCATTTCCTCCGTCACGAGCCACTCTCGAAACATTCAATCTCAACTTCGTTACCCCGAGCACCGAGCCTACGTACATACACCCCCCTCCCCCCTCGCTGGGTCCGCTGACGAAGCAAATAACGAAACTATTTCACTAAAGGGTGCGGAACTCAAAAATGAAAAGGCACATTCTTGGTTTCCTTGTGAAATGTAAATTGTGGGTCCCTGGGCCCCGGCTGGGACCCGCCCAGCGCGAGCAGAGGTTCGGGAACGTTCGATATTCTATTAAGATAACGGTAGCAAGGAGCTCGTTTTATTATTGTGACGCGCGCCATATTTTCGTCATGCTGCAAATCTGTCAACGTAAGATATGATGCCGACGATTGTAGAATATTTAGACGGGGCATGGATGAACTTACTAAATTCATGTATTGACACAAAAAGGTGAGCTTTATAGGGAAATTAATTTTAGCCTAACATGCCTATGCTATTGAAATTGGGAAGAAATAACCACAATTTATAAACTGCTTATCTTCATAAACTTCGACCAACGAGTTATTGGTCGGTATGAATATGACAACAGAGACAAGTTGTATGAATACATTAACATAGAACAGTCGTGTCGGTCGCGGTATCAGTGGCTCGGATCTCTGTATCAGCGCCCAGCATCATGGCTGTAGCGAGTAAATAAATATTCTAATTCGAGACATCGATCCGTGTTTTAAACTCACTGTGGCAAGTTTCGAGTCTGTTTCTTGTTCACACACATTTTATGAAGCAATTCCAAGAAGAAAGATTTATTGTGTAACATGTATATTGTAAAGGTATGGTTGTTCATGTTTAATTTTTTAATCAATAATTTCACGTAGTTTTGCGCTGGTGCACAAGGTACAAACACTTTTCGCCAATGACATTTTCAAATTGGTGTGCTAATCGAATCCAGGAGGCTATGTTTTGGTGTCAATTTTACGACCAATAGTCTTATGTTAAGTACGCTATTTATCACATGACTATAATAATAAATAGATACGCAACATTTTTCCTACCATTTACAACTCGCGCACACGGCCCCTCTACATTTTTATAAGTCTTCGCAGTTTCCCCTCAAGATGGCGTTCGTGAAAATATGAATATTATTCAAAGTGATTTGTCACAAATTGAACAACGCGCCACCTCCCGACACTGCCGAGTAGAGCCGAGTGGCATCACAGTGGCATCGTTAAGTTGTGACAAACTGCTTGACAAGCACTTGTACTACTAGAACCTGAGCAATTGTGTAAATTGCAGCTATCTGAACAGTTAAAGGAAAGCCAATTCAATTATCAGGTTGGCAAATTTGTGTACCAGTAGAATAATTGATGTCATAATTTTATTGTAACTTTTGAAACATAATTATTATGTTATCGGTTTACTCACGTAACTGTTTGACGAGTTAGTTTCAAGCCATGCTGAGCCTCATATTTATGAGCAGCATTCTGCGACACACGACGCGGCGATTGTCGCGCTGCTACTCAAACAATTACGTGGGTACGCCGATAACATAATAATGAATAGATGTCATGTAGCGTTCAATATGAAAAAAGTAACATCCAACGCAACGAAGTTCCCAGTGACCCTGTAATAACGACCAGCTAGAACAAAAGTTAATCTTAACCATTTTCTTACATTCCTTTGTGTTTTCTCAATAGGTGTATTAGTAATCATTGGTAAGTATCGCGCTATTAATATTGGCGGTGCGTCCCAAAGTCACGTCTCGCGGATTACCGGGCAGCAGTCGGCGGCCGGCGCTATCACCGGCCGGCCCTATCACCGACCGTCCTTAATCACCGGTTAATAGCCGCGGCCGGTACTGGCCACTCGTTTACTTAATGCTCTAGCCAATAACTGCTGCAATCAGTCTAAAATTCCGCAGTAAATCGGGATTCGAAGTCTTCATTGTGAATGCGCAGCACTTACTACGGTACACAACAGTTAAAGCGAATTTTAAACAAACCCTAAATACTTGTTATGTTTCTTTACAAATATTTGCGAGAGCGATAAATTAATACCTATTACAGTCGGTTGTAGAATACTATGCAGTCAGTGCCGGTACACACATGATTGGCACGACTGCTATAGCTACCTCTATAGTCTTCAGGAAATATAACACACGGTGTATTTATATTTCTACAAACAGTAACTCAGTAATTAATCATTCTCGGTACATATCCTTAACATTGCGTCCTATGAATATTCAGCCACCATTTTGCATATTTAAAAAATAATATTATTTAATATGGAAAAGACAAACTTGAAACTCACGATTATTTTTTCTTGTTTCAGGTAAGGACGTCTGTAATTAATTCCGGGACCGACCCTGCTGTGCGGCTAATTTATGCGCGGACATGTGTCCCCGTCCCGGGAAACGGGACGCGGGATCCCGGGACCGCGGGAAGGGTACAAGCACAACACTTTTCTTTTGCATGCTTTTGTAAGTAGCAAGCATTATTTTGAACGCAAATTGGATATTATTATCAAGTAGAGATGTTTCAGGAAGTTTCAAAGTGAGCAACATCACGCAGCGCGCACTAAATACGAAGAAGAGATTACACGTAAAATAATAATTTGAATAATTTATGTTTTACACGTTTTGCTAGCGGAGCAATTTGGAGTGGTCGTGAGTTGATTTAGATAAGTGCTAAACGTTGGTACTCGCGGCTTTAATATGGGGATCGTGCGCACGAGTACTTATACCGGAGTACTAGAATACTGAGTAACTAGCAACGCTAGGATACAGCACGCTGCAATGTTAAGATGCAGTGGTGTACCAGAAACGGATACAGAGTAATGACTGCTCCGTAACACGCAAATTATCCCCGATGTATGAGCGATAGCTAAAGTCTGAAAGTGGTTCACGTAAACTCTTTGCTTAGATGGACATTAACCTTACTGTAACTACTTATAGTTTACTATTCCCATAAACAATTAACTTCTAGTTATTTCTTGTATAATTTATGAGACAATCTAAATCTCTGATTAAACGACCGAAATGATTTGATACCGGAGGTGTTATTATTTATTTACTGCCCAGTGATACACGCAGCCACACGACGCCAGGTCCTGGCAGTCCGCGCAGGATACCTGACGCGATTATTTTTATGTAAACGGAGTTACGAGTACATAATGTTACAGCAAGCGCTGTACAGCCAATCAAAAACCAATTTGCAATGTAATGGCCACTGGTTTATTGCTTTATTTTAATTAAAATCAGTAATTCCACCGCACTCCCGTTGTTATTACACGAAATATTAACATAGAACAAAACAATGCGTTTCTTTCGTTTTTATTCCGTCGACAGCAGTCGGCAGATAATTACACAAACTATAAACTATACAGTTATTACGTTCCATGTTCCAACAGAAAACGATTATGTTTCAAATCGACTTCACAGAAAAAAACACAAATAAAACTTTTATTTGTATGACATACATTTAAAAGCTTTTCAGTCGATGCCGTAAGCTGACACTTCATATTTTGACTTGAATAATGCATTAATACTGCCATCTAAGGAATACATAATTTTTATCATAGAATTGGGTAACACACTACTTACAACAACATATATAACTTGATGCTATCAATGTTACACGATAACACGTAAGAGTAAAGCTACGAAAGCGGGGAACCTCAACTACTTTAATGTTAATTACTACAATAAGCATCTACCTATAATATTCTTCTCTTATGGAACTGTTCGTTCCTCATGTAAAACTGATCAAGTGGTCAGCATCAGAATTAAGCATCTGGAGTGCTCATGATCTGCTTCCAGCGGTCAAATAACTACTATGACATTACAGTAAACCTGTAGCACGAAAATAATAAAAATAATTACAGTTAAAACTAAGATACTTAACACTGTCCCGTCACCAAACACCTCAAGAAGTCAGGAGTAATCCCAACCGCTCGACAAACACAAACAGCTGTCGGTCCGCATTATCACTGGGACACAAGGTGTTTGCGGTTCGAGTCCCGAGTCCTGCTAGATAGCAGATTGGTCACGCAACACCACCTTCGTAGGAAAAGGGTTACTTTTACTTGTCCTATTTTTATATACCAAGGCACCTGCCGTTAGATTCTTTCATTGGTAGAGTGACTCGTTCAGTTAATTTGGCTGCCTAAACTTGGGTTCAGTTTCCAGGTTAAAAACATACCTATTGTTAAATGGACGTCATCACGTTTTTATATTATTGTAATTCAGATTGTCCGAGGGATTAAAAAATGTTACATTGCGTTGAGTGCAGTTATGTATTGTGAAAATATAAGAAAATCCCGAAATATTTGATTTCCTCCTGCTTTCCACTTACAAACATTGAGTATGATTGTATATAATTATATAGCACTCAACACAGATGGTTATTATTGTTAGTGTGTACAATACAACACAATAAAACACAATACAACACAATACAACACAACTATTACATTTCATTGAAAATTACAAAGAAGCGCGGCGCGTGCCGTGAGGGTGCGCTCACACTGCACCACTACCGCGGAATTATTGCTTACACAATTAATACTTACCTCCAAATACATTGCATGGTTTGTATCGTTCATAATCTTTAATACAAATAGTCATGGCGCAATGGATTCCGTACATGGACCGCTATGTGTGCAATAAGTATTTGGTGACGGGTTACGAAGGGGAGGGTCACGAGACAGCGATGTTTAATGTTTATGCGTTTTGTCGCCGCCAGGGGGCGCCACGAGAAAAGCGTGTGCACGAAAAGCGCAGACGATAATTTAGAAAATCGTGTTAGTATATTGTATGGAGCGCAATTTGATTTAATCAGAGAGAATCGGTATGAAATTACTATTTGTTTTCAAGAAATATAATAATTTCTTTATACATTGTATGGTATTTGGGATGTATGTACGAGTTCCTGTCTGGATTTTAAACATTATCTCATTATAAAGTAGGAAAATTAAGTTTTCAACTTTTCACTGAGCACACAGAGTTGACAAACTTGTCACTCAGCGAGATAACTGGCGAGGCATGTAAAGCTCATTATTGCACAGAGTGTACCCGCCACAGTACAAGGTCACCGCTCCCCCCCCCCGCCCCGGCACCCCTCCCCGCGGCGTACTACGACAAATGAATGAACGAGGGGTGCGCCGGACACACGGGGTTGGAGCCGGCGACCGCGACCTGATGCTCTTGATACTTTGGCCAACTATCTTATTTTACCACTTCAAATTGTTAGTGATAAAACATTGTAATTTTTTTCTATAACCGCTTAAAGGCATGTGAATAAAATAAATGTAAATCATGTTCCAAGAGTAAATTCCCACCTCCGAAACGGATGGGAAATAATATATTGGATGTTTACATAAAGATTATATATCGTTATTTAATTATGTCACCGACCATAAATATGATAATGTGCCGCAGCCACCGATTAGCAGCTCGTAGCGTATCGATTGAATATTTACGATCGTCTGCAGACCACTCCGTTATCAAGCCTGCGACATTTAATGAAATAAATAAAAAACACGTTTGTATGTATCAAGGACCAAGAGTGTCGGAGGATAGAAATGTGTCGCTGGCGGGCGGAGTGCACGCGGCAAGGTTAGGTTAGTTCGCAACGTGCCCGCCGAGCCGCGCCACCTCCCGCCGCACTTACTCCAAATATAAAAACATTACAATTTACCAAATTTAAATTAAACTAAATCGCGCGCGAGTGTCAATAATATGCAGTGAGCAGTGCAGTGTGTGAGTGGCCTAATTATGTGTTTGTTTTGGTTGTATTTGTGGAAGAAATTTTGTTAAATACGATTAAAAATTGCCAGTTTTCCACCTAATGGTTACTAATAATGGTAAACTACCAATAAGGTATCTATTACACTAAAATTACGTTTACGAAATGCAACTTGTTGATCTTAGAACATTTACATAGTTTTTAATTTTCTTATAATATTAGAATGTTTTGTATTCATAAATAATATTTGATAACGTCGGTACGTCCAAAGTGCAAGTGTTTACAAACAGCGGTGCATCGATTTCACATAAAGTGCCACCCGACGTAAGGCGGGCGCCAGAGGGGGCGCGGCAGCGGGAGCGGGGCGGCTACTGTCAAAATTAATTTACACAGTACTCACCCCTCGTGGAAATGCACTACGGAAAGTTTATTGACTTCAACACTATTGTAGTTCAAACATGGAGTAAATGAAGTTATATTTCTAGCTTAAAAGTTTCTGTAAGAGAGTTTTCAAAGAAACTCGTAAATTGATGTTATATCGCGTCTCAATATAATTCAATGAATGTATAGAAAATGAATTTTCGCAGTACAAGTTCTAATTAGAATCTTTCTAGGTTATTAGAGTGTCCATTCATTATTTCTTTCAAGATCTTAGTTGGGTACCTGACACCTGTACCTTATTATTGTGCATATTCACACCAAACGTGTGAGAAATTGTGTTTATATAGGCACATTCATGTGAAGCAAAGTCTTTGAATTTAGCACTGCTTTTGGAAGAAGGTGTCCCTGTATAGTGTGCATTAGATTAGACATATAGGTAAAACCTACTATTTGGCTTCTATTATTTGTTGTACTGTAACAAAACCAAGAACTACGTAAACAAGTATGATGAAGTTTATACCGACACGACACCTTATATTTACTAGATGAGACACCCGCTCCGCTCCGCCGTGGAGCCTCGCCTTACGTCTCACATCGGCACGCAGCAGCCTGTAGCCCGCTGTACGCGGTACGCGGTACATACCGACGCGCCTGTGTGAGTTCGGATTTTACTATGAGTCACGCTGCGGCTCGTTGCTACTACGCAAACGTCAGGCGCCAACTATTCTGGACAACATTTCCTATACTTACTGACTCATATTATTTACAGTTATGTTTGAGTTTTTGGCTAAAGTCCAAAATTTAAGTTTAAAAATGGAAACTGTTTTCGCACATTAATTAGTTTTTTGTGAAAACTTTCTTTGAGTAAAGATGTATTTTACTAACTAATATTGTAGACAGATAAACAATGCGGTGTACATTTTAGAATTAGTTTTATTAATTATTTTGCATTACATTAATTTTAGATTCAATTCTCTAATAGTTTCTTTGTGATAATGTTTTTTAGTTAAAAATAATAACAACACTAAGTTGTATGCAAATATTTTAATTTCGTCTATCTACAGCAAAACAGCAGACGTGTCTAAATGGGGAAATCATCCCCTCTTTAAAAGGTGCAAATTAATTTTTACTCTATGGCAATTGGAATAAGGTTAGAATTAGATTGGTGAACGGTTTTGTTTTGATTCGTCTCGCGATAATGAAGTGAAATGTGGAAAAGTGCAGCTAAACACACGGCACACGGCGCTGCCGACTCGAGTGTTTGTACACACGTACCTACAGAGGGTAGGCAGTATAGTATACTAAACGAGAGGGGCCCGTGGAAGCGGTTAGAGAGGCCCCGGTCAGTAATCGGGTTGTTTAATCGTTTTATTTTTGTATGAATTCAGGGTACTGAAATATTTTCGCTCGTTCGTGACTATATTACTAAACATACACAATACGACACGTGGCAATTACATGATAGATAGAAACAAAGCAATGTAATGTCCCTCCTCGACTAACAATAAGATAATGGCCCCATTGAATACAATCGATTACAATAACTCAGTAATTACAGCATACACACCCTCTTGTAATTTATTTCATCAATTATGCGCGTGCATTCAATACGCGTATCTGTACAGCGCACCCCACAAGTGCAGCAGTGCATCCCATCACATTAGAATAGTTTAGTGCGCGACACAGATGGATGTGGAGGGGTGTACAATAGATGAGTAACAAAGAATACAATTTGATGTGTCGTAGCGCGTAGCCCGTAGCGCTACGAAGTGGCTACGCGGTAGTCGTATAGCTGTAGCGCTTGACATTTCGGGAATGTTTTCACAAAACATTCTAATAAGTATTATAAAGTTCATATTTAATTATCATTCATTCATTATTTATTTATTTATTATGTAGTTGAGTAAATACTTAATTTGCCAACATTTAATAAACTTTTGTCTAACATCCAGTATCTAAGCATAGTATCAGTACTCGTACATAGAGAGTGTTGCTGTGTATAACGGAGTGCCGGCTAATTCCTCCCTACAGTCCCGACTGAGAGGGAATGCGCCCTTTATTGTGAATGGTGATTTATAATGGCTGGTCCACACTCTGTCGTGAGGAGTGAGCGCTGAGCGGAGAGAGTGAAACTTTAAAGATAATTAGTTAGATATAATCGAGACAGTGGCTGCTGTGTGGAGCGCTGTGCAGAGATTGTGGGAGTTATTAAGTAGTTTGTTGATGTTGACTCACTAGATGGCAAGTATCCATCTAGAGTCAAATACATATTAAGTGTAAAATCATTGTAGTTTACAAATAATATAAAATTGTGTTATTACGTAACACACCAGTTATCGTTGTTATGTTCCTCGAGTTTTAGTTACTATATACGTATTTTATTTCATAGATTAGCTTAAACACGATGTCTAAGTCGTCTTATCATCTTAATCATTTGTTAATTAGTATGTATGTGTACACTAAAAGCCAATCTCAATAAAGTTCCCGCGACACCGTACACATCTAATCTGGTAAAGCAGCTACAAATCAATTCGGTTAAGCCCGCCGTGATCACTGTAATCTTAATATGTACTGTGTGTACCCCACCCCTAACTCGCTCCCACTGCAGTGGGGGGCGGGGGGAAGGGGGGGTGCATTCTGATAACTTTAATCAGACCAAATGTATTGAAAGATTACCAGCCGCGCTTTGTGCGGGGGACAGTTGATTGAAATACTTCGACAGTGTGTTGTAGTGTGTGGTGTTGGTGGCCGGCCCTCATATCACATGTCACGCGAGTGATTGCTGCCACTTTGATCTGCGGCGAGTTCATTATGGCTTCCATGTTGATTACAAACTATTTAAATTCACTGACTCGATGAACATGATGTATGTGTGTGAAGATTTGATGAATCTAGATGAAACGAAAGGATTATTAAGTCACAGTGTCTCGTTGTGTCTGCCTATCTTAATGAGAAAGATAGGATATAATATAGTCTTTCTATTATTTACTTCTTCATCAACTATTAACTGAGTAAACTTACTTTATATCAAGCATTTAGTAAAATTACTTCAACTTGTAATTGTAAGTTGTTCCTCTTTACAAATCCTAAGCATTTCTTCAGTTTACCACAATACTGGCTAATCTATCAGATCTCGGAGCACATAACTCCGCCCCCCCCTTACAAGGTTATAAATTGTCGCGAGTAATCCGTGTAGTAAGTACATGTATGTATACTGCGTAGCTTTACTTAGGTATGTGAGGTCGCGTCACTGCATGGTATGGGGAAGACGATGGTAATAGATACATATAGACAACTAATCAACTTATCTAGCAATTAAAAGACGATGAAATGATGATCTATACTCTATACCATCATAGATTGATGTAGAGTATTGATCTCTAGATAAAAACTTTTTATTGGGGTAAACCCGTCACAACCGCCCAAACCGATACAACTTCTGTAAGCCAGGACCTACCGTAGATATAACCATGAAAACACCGGAACATTGAAATCTGGCACGTTACAATAAATGGATGAATAACGCAACGAAATAAACCAGAAAATATTATTAAAAAAGAAGAAAATAACAACAGTTTTCGTTTATGCTTGTCATTCTGACAAGCATAAACGAGACATAAATGAGATAGCACGATTTAGATGCAAACTATAGAAACCTAGAACTCACAATCAAACCTAAACTATTCTAGATTAGGAAATATAGGAAACAGTGCTATGTACACAAGCTATTTGTCCAGTAGCGTAGATAATATGTAATTACCGTCGGGTATGCAGGTTCACGTCCGTGCGGTGCACAGGCTGTGTGCCGGCAACTGTTTGCGAATTCATCAGTCATAAATGTTAACGCCGGCGGCTGGAGGGGTCGGCAGCGCTCGCAGTTACAGCTAAACTGTTATGGCCATTGTTCTGTGATAGAAGATTGCACATTTGAGAGTCATGCACTCGAGTGTTGCAGATTTACGCGAGAAGTTATGATACGAGGATGTTCGATTTAATGTATGTCTTTAGATAGGTAAGTACGTACTTAAAGTCTTATGCTACTGTAAAAAGATTTTTAGGTTCATTTGCAATAATAAATCTGTGGTATGAATTTTCGTTTTATAATTTTGCAAAAGAAATCATCAACGACTTGACGCACATTTCATATGAGTACGCATTAGAATATTAGATTTAATACAAGTCTTCATTCGTAACTCAAAGTGAACGGTAGTAAACTATCAATAACCTTTTAGAAAATTAAATTAAATATTTCCACAGACATCATAACAGAAGTATCCTCTCTCTATACATTCACACCATTACAACCGGTTGTATTGTCATTAGTTTATGAGGCACCATGAATAATCCCGCCATGTACACCGCGTGGCTTGAGATGCACACCTCCACAGATCATACCATTATTACGAGCCGCGTAAATCTGTGCTGAGGACACAACAACAGTGGCATTAGTGGCACCAGTCGCCCGCCAGTCTGCACCCCACCTTTATGAACACTCATCTAAGAATTTCATTCTGAGAACAGCGTGACGTCACATAAATGTCGCTATGAATTTCCCATAGTGCGCTGCCCCGCTCCCCATACCCCCCACTACCAACTCCTCTAAGATTTATTGCCTCACTTACTCCTAGTGCTTATTAAACGCTTACTCCACGCTTCCGATATTCACTTGTCGTCCCTCTCTAATCATATAAAGTGTGAGCAGGTAATCCTATTCCAATGTTCTTTCAAGGATAACATTTGAAAAGGGAACTTTAATAACGATGTTTTGAAGGGCGGTCGAGATTCCTTTATACAGGTTCATTTTCCAGTGAACCATTTCCAAGCGTATTTCATTTGGTTTAAGGTATGTTTTCCTTTGAGAAAATCTTAAGTTTTACATTTAGCAAGGAAAACTTTTAACTTTATGCGTCTGACTATAACGTCTGTGTTGGAATAGCAAAATGTTAAAGTGGAAGGTGCACAGCCCTTATGTGTTTTGTAATAAAGATTATAGTTGCAGATCAAAGTGCAATATTCTACAAGTGTAAACTGTTTGCAGCAGTTATCAATCATCGTTCATGAATCGAGAATTTGAAGGATGAATACGTGGAGAGGATGTGAGAGTTTAGGAATTTGATATATTACACGGTTAGATACTTACACGGAGAACATATAGCAGAAGCAAACTGAATTATATTTAGGCGCTTCGTTTTAAGTTCAAAGTTGCATTTCGTAAAGTCATCATTACTTAAACAAATATTTTTTTTGTAAGGTAAAACAAATTAAAGTGAATAAAACAAAATGAACTTGAGAACGACCGCTTACTTGGTACAAAACAGAACTAAAAACTACTTATTTACTTAAACCAGTGTAAAGTGAGTGAGAGTACCAGTGGTATAAGTCCCGGGGACGATGGCGGAGCACTGGTCGTGGCTGACGGGGTCCCCGGCCGCGGAGTACACGTACAGCCCGCCCACCCGGCCCAGCCGGCCCCCGCAGCGCCCGCTGGTCAAGCTGGCCACCAGCGCACACCTGCATACTATCGCCAGGTAAGTACATGACGCTGGCTGGTGCAGCTATAGCAACAAACTGTTTCTGAAGTTTTCGGATTTATTTTTTATATACTGCTCCTTACTAGGGTTTCCTGATGAGGCGTAAACAATTTAATAATCACGTACAATCACTATTGGGTTCTAAACCCAGTGTCAACAACACATGGACCTCCTTTAAATCTATAACGAATGAAAAACCTAACTCTTCGATGAAGACTACATTGGGCCAGGAGGGCTGATGTCCGACCCGGAGCTGCTGACTATCTAGCGGGTTACCTGGGCTCCGGTTCAAAGAGCAGGAGTAGGAACGGGGTGGTTTTTAGTCAGTAAGAGTCTGATGGGAGTGTCAGACTCTCTCACCTCGCCTAAGGCGGCAAAAGAAACTAGATGATTTTTCCCCCTTAAAAAAACCCTTCGATTAATAAAAAATGTGATTTATGTTATAAAGAGAAGTTCCGCGTGGGAATCAAACGCACAACACATTACACGGTAGCCGGCAGTATAGCTACTGCACGAGCCGCGCAGTTAACTGCTCATTAATAAACGTGCGATGGAGTTAATGTCAGTAATAACGTACCAGTGTATTGTTTGTACAACATGGCGTTTTGTGGCTCTCTGTGGTGGCGAGTGGACATTACAGCTGAGTCATACATCATGCAGGCAGCGAGCTGTGAGGTCAGGCAGGGCCCGTAAATCACGGCGCGCGACCTGATAACTCGCCCAGGGACGGTCAAGGTGAACCACTTGTGTATGTGCACCTGTCGCCGTGACAAGCTGGGCTTTCTGGGTTTTTAGATTTTGGTTTAGATGGGTCAAAATGTGATGTAACTGAGGCTCTACATGTTATCGGCCATCGTTAGTAATATTTTTGGTGTCAAGGCTATATCACATTTGAAATGAAAACAAATGTAATATAAACGTGGATTTATGTTTAAGAAAGGGTCTGCTAATGTGTTGTCGTCAGAGCCTACAGCTGCAGTGTTTGTCGTGAGTCGTCAGCTCGACGTTATTAAGTCATTGTTTCCCCACATTTAGTATTCAGCGCTGTTTTCTTGAAAAATGGTGGATTCCCCGTGGAATCCATTCCTTCCAGGAACCAATTTATCTCTGCTGCCACAAAAAAGCGATGCAAGCGAAAACCACCTCTATGCCTTTGGGAAATGTTATAAATTAATGTGCACGCCCTTTCAGCAATGCAATAGCTACTTGTTTAAACTTGACTTTTGTTTTGACTTTTACAAATACTCTTTTTACTTTCATTTTAACACGTATTATGTTGTGATAAGGTTCATTTTTAGTTGGCACGGGAGTAGGATAAGTTGACTAATGGTGTTTTAAAACAAAGTTATGTTTGCGCTCGGTGGGGCCACTTTTTCTTGGATAAAGTATACTTTGAGCTGCAGCTGTAACGTGGTGGAGGTGCAGACAGACGGACAGCTTGATGGATTGTTGCAGGACCTTTGAGTATTTCATTAAACTTGATGTATGGACGCATACATACTGTATTTCGGCAAGTTTAATCGACATTTTCACAGTATGTACCTGGGTAAATAAAGCTTCGAGTATATTATGTAGCTTAAATATTGGAAAATATTAATTTAGGGGAAAACTGCTTTCGTTATCTTTTTCATTCGGTAATTAAAGCAATAGTTGAACATTATTTTCGGTTAATCAATAAAACTAAGCGTGCAACTGTGACAAAGAACTACTTTATTACTGTGAGCGTATTGGAGTAGACGATGTACTCAGATGCTGGCAAACACTTAGAGACTACACCTGCTACTCCTAATGTACAGACAGAGACGGTGCATACAGTGTATTGTTATACACATCTCAGTTTAATAGTAACTCGAGCGCTAGACAGTAAAATTGTTCCTGCACAGCAGAACCAAGGTACACAACATGGCGGCTACACAACAAATAAATAAATTCCTCCTGTACCTTTGTTTGTAACCCCCGAATAAAATTATAGCAGACAACCTCCACTCCAATATATTTTTCTCTTAAAATTCGCATGTACGCGGGTTCGACACCTGAGCCTTGTATTGTAAAATTATAAAACCACACACGGCACAACTTTATTTGATGGAAAAAACATAAAAATTTACATATAGAACAGGCCGCGGATTTTCGCGGGAAATATTTATTTCTCCCCTGGCAACACTACGTGAGGCGAATGGGAAGAGGTCGCGAGGCTGGCAACACCGACTATTACTCATTGTGGGCTCCCCCGCTAGTTTATTGGCTGAGGACTGTGATTGTTTTTGTAAATAAACAATACACGCGTTTGTTTGTGGCTCTCCTGCTTTGTAAAACTTTTATAAAGAAAACAATATCGGAGACAAAATATGTAATGTTTTACGCAGTAGGTACAGCCATGTAGTTATTTATTTCAGTTGATTTAGCGATGATGGTCGCAGTAAAACCTAAAAGAAATTAAATTACACAAAATGGCCAATAAATCACAAAACTACACGTCATACGCCCCGTACAATCCCCATCATTAGTCAAACACATCACGAACATGTTCTATCAAGACGCGAAAACCTTTCATTTTCCGTGGCGCCCTCTGCACCTGTCAAACTAGTCTCATTACAGTTGACAGATCGCTGTACGCTGCTTACCATGACGTCTATGATGGATGGGTGAACTTCATGCCGGATAGTTTTCCCGTCTTCAGGGAAATTTGTAGCTCTAATGACTGTTCAGAAAGAATACACGCTATCAGTAATTGGCCAGTAGTAGCTAATGTTATAAGTTTCGGAAGTTAGATACAAACAAAGATTAATGAGTTAAGGGTAATTTTGAGTAACTACATTTTTACAACTGTAATCATGTATTACTGTAATCATGTATATATATTTCAGTTCAATATTTATCAGAGTATAAATCTATGAAGCCCTTGCTGCCATAGTCGAAGCGACAGCTGTAAAGTATTACCAAGTTGTTACGTTAAAATCATTTGTCCTAAGTTGGTAAAACATAAACAAGTTTTAAAGCCCATTAACAATTTCATTGAGGACCATACTTCACACCCACCACATATACTCGCAAGTCCCACCAGCCAGTACACAAGTATCGATTTAAAAAGCATTTACCTTTTCTGGCGTTTATGGCGAGGACTTGCAGGCTGTCACCCGGAGCCATGCATCACGCCTGCTCGGGAAGGGGCTCGGCACACGGCACACGTATGCTGCCGACCAATGGCCCGTGCTATGGGGGACGTGCCGCGAATACTGGACTAATGGAAGAAGTAAACCGTTCCCTACTGCTATTCCTGTGTTGGTGGAGAATGTCACCTTTCTTATTATTTTCTTGGGGAGGAAGGATGTGGCTATATTGCATTAAATATAATTTTATAATAAAGTATGTATTGAACGCTATCTACACGTAGACGCATGTTCCCAGCGTTGGTGGTCCCGGAGCGATGCGCGCGATCACAAATTACGATCCTATATTAATGGCCTATTGATCCAACATTTATAAAACGCTCCGAGACATTCTGCCAATAGCTAATTTATTTCATTACACAAGTGGCTAATGAGTGACGTCCTCCGGCAGTCATTAGGTAAACCACCACGTTTGGTATGACTGGCAACATACGGCCACACCACAATTACACACAACATACACATTACCTCTGTCTTTGGACAAAATCATCAGTTTGTGACGAGCAAACATAGTCTACCTCTATGTGGACATAAACTAGACTCTATGCAACCGGCATAAGGACTATGGTAGTTGCACATAGCTTGGTTTATTATTAATAGCATACAATTGAATGAAGTAAAAAAAGTTTAGCTAACATATAAAATGTGCGGCCGGGTGCTGACGGGTCATTTGTGGCGAGATGACGTCGAAGTGTTGTTTGCTGCTGGTCGTCATGGCAACCGTCACCAGCTCGGTGATGGCCACCGCCGAGGTGATGAGCCACGTCACCGCACATTTCGGGAAAGCTCTCGAGGAGTGCAGAGAAGAGGTAAGAACAAGATAAAATATATTTTTAACCCCCGACGCAAAAAGAGGGGTGTTATAAGTTTGACGTGTCTGTCTGTCTGTCTGTCTGTCTGTCTGTCTGTGGCATCATAACTCCCGAACGGATGCAGTGATTTCAATTTAGTTTTTTTCTTATGAAAGGGGACTTATGTGCGAGTGTTTTTAGATATGTTTGATGAAAATCGGTTGAGCCGTTTTAAAGTTATGGGCGGTGAAAGTGGGGAGATTAGCCGAAGGTCTGCAAATATACTGGGATGGGGTCTCAAATTAAACCGCACTGAAAGAAGATATTGAAAGATATTATTTTTTCGTATTAACAAAAATAAAATTTTAAATAAAAAATAAAAAAAAAAATTAAATAAATTAAAAATTTAATATCAAAAATATAAAAATTTTAATTTGACGTTTTATTATAAACAATAAATCTTGCACCAATGTAATCTTTAGCCTACTTATAGAAACAAAAATTTGTAATTAATAAGTCAGTAACCTACCTATAAAAAGTATAAAATAAAAAATTAAATTAAAAATTTAAAAAACCCCCGACATAAAAACTTAATTTCCCTTTAAAAAGTAAAAAATAATAAAAGAAACTTAATCTTAAAGTACCTAAGAATGTACTAATAATTCTAAAAAAAAATACGTCTCGTTGGGGGACCGCATTCATACGGACTGCACACCGCCGCCCGCGCCGCTATATTTCTATTTTCTGTGTTATAGTTAAGTACTTAAACATCTATTTACTTTAATGTTAACACCAAGCATGTGATACTTATGAACAAATCGTAGATAAGTAAGAAATAATTAGGAGCGGTCCCCCAACGCGACGTATTTTTTTAGAATTATTAGTACATTCTTAGGTACTTTAAGATTAAGTTTCTTTTATTATTTTTTACTTTTTAAATGGTTAAGTTTTTATGTCGGGGGTTTTTTAAATTTTTAATTTAATTTTTATAAAATTATTTTATTAAAATATTCAGTGATTTGGTAACCGAACCACACCGAACTCAAAATGAGCTTTAACAAGACATAGGTAATTAAAATATAAGTAAGGACTTAAAAGTAGGGTTAACTTTCTGGAATGTTCTGTCTGCAGTCAGGGTTGTCGGCGGAGGTGCTGGAGGAGTTCCAGCACTTCTGGCGCGAGGACTTCGAGGTGGTGCACCGCGAGCTGGGCTGCGCCATCATCTGCATGTCCAACAAGTTCTCGCTGCTGCAGGACGACAGCAGGATGCACCACGTCAACATGCACGACTACGTCAAGAGCTTCCCTAATGGTTCGAACCTTGATACTTCTGTAACGTACACGAGTTTATGAGATGATGCAATCGTGACGCAAGTGATACTTGAAAAAATGTAGGATATCGTTCGATAGCTAATACTGACCAATTTCATGAAGATAGCTTAACCTCATACGGTGTGATATTAATCATCCATCAATAAAGATAGTGAGATGAACTGCTCAGTTCACTATTGTCTAGTCTAAAACAAAATCATGCCGTCCTAAGCTTAGGTACGTGTGTCTGGTAAGACACAAAATATAAAGAGGACTATACTAAAGTATCAATATGATGCAGCCCTTTGTTCTTTAGCGATGTCTTCGATATTATTCGTATTTATTTGTTTCCCGAGGTACTGTTCAGTCTGCCTCCAATAGACATAACTCACGGCGACTGCACATGCAATGCAACTGAAACAAAGGTCACGCGACCATGCACTGCCAGACATATTGCTTGCACTGGATTTATCGCGAAACTCCCCGCGAACGCAAAGGGTCGTTCACTTCACTAATCTAGTTAAAATACTAATTTGTAAATGTTGCTTTTAATTTTCACTGCACACTCTAAACTTGCATAGTATGCAGGTATAAATTAACGGCTCTGACAAGTGACGACTCACACTAAGTCATCGTCTAGCGGTAATGAATATTATTATTACGATGCCTTCTACTCACTCGTGGACGAAACAAAACATACCTATCTAATATAATCATTACCACCACATCCTCTGATTTGAAAAACCTTTATTCATGGTATATCAGCCATAGAAATACCAATCCCAACTACCTAATAATCTCGGAATAAAATATACAACGTCTCATTATTATCATCATATCAGCCACAAGACCTTCCACTTCTGAGTATAGGTAGGCCTTCTCCATATACCATATCTAACTAACTGCGGTCTCCCAGGCCACGTGTTATCCGAGAAGTTGGTGGAACTGATCCACAACTGCGAGAAGAAGTTCGACAGCATGACGGACGACTGCGAGCGCGTGGTGAAGGTGGCTGCCTGCTTCAAGGTGGACGCGAAGGCAGCCGGCATCGCGCCCGAGGTGGCCATGATCGAGGCCGTCATGGAGAAGTACTGACGGCCTCACCCTGCACCCCGACGGACCATCGACTGCTACACTTAGTGATAGAGCTGCAATTTGAAAAACTACAAAAAAATATATAATGAATTGTTTTTATTTGATAATATTGTATTAAGTACATTTTGTTGTGATATTCCTGTGTTTTATTGTGTTATTATCACCTAGTAATTTTAATTTTTCGAAAATTTCTCAGTAGTAGCACGGAGTCTGGAATTGTGTCCGGTATATGGCAATAGGCTCACCCCTATTACATGGGACTTATGTTGGTAGTGGTGTACATTGTGTAGCGGCATTAGGTGTCGTAATGTGCACGTCTGTCTAACCCTTCGGGGATAATAGGCGTGACGTTGCGTTATCCTAAAACATTATATTAATACAGGTCAACCTCTCAATCAATACAATCATTTGCTAAAAATACACTTCTAAAAAATATACAACAGTCAACAGTAACGTGGCCATGTTTGTTTGAAACCAAAAAGTCTCGATTTTACTGGCAAAAGTGCTGAATTGTTCGGTTGCAAAATATTGCACAGAACAAGTATGAATAAAAATTATATAAAAATAAAAAGCCTTTTATTTCTTCGAGCTCGCTCTAATAATAACATTCAAATTATAATCACAATCTTTAGCTATTAATATTTCATCAATAGATGGAATTGATGTCGACTGGTTCTAACATCCAACTGACTAAGCGTTGCTTGCTAGTACAAAGCAGGCAGGCGCTGCGGCGCTGCATGACGTGTGCACTGCTCAGCCTGAAGAATACATATCGTCGTAAAGCTAACGATTACTGTTACCTTGCAGCACTTCCTTACGACCGCGCCGGCGGCCAATTGAATGTCTTCCTACACATTAAACGTTGAGGAATTCCTGTTACAGCCTTTTGTTCCCAGCTAGTGCGGCTTAAGCTGTACTTTACGAGTACTCTAGCTTAAGTAATACAAGTTGATTCGTAATAATCTCTATGTATGAATGTTTCAACTTGCCACGTAAATTACGTAAGAACTAGACTATAATCTCTCTGGCTAGATGGTCAACTATCGACAATAATTATTATTGTTTAGTAGATTGTACGCTTAGGTATAGGGAGGCAGAGCTTCGGCAAGAATGGGCGGATTCGGTTTTAATAATTCAGTCACTCAGTCACCAGTGATTAAGTTAGGTTAGAGTTTCACTACCAGTTCTGGTTTGAGGTAGTTTGAGTTCGAGTCCGCGTTCGAGTGCGAGTTCGAGTTTAATTCCAGTTTGATTTCAAGTACCTTAATAAATAGAGATTCACCGAATGTCCAACCGGATACGAATGTTCAGCCGAATATTTTCTCGCTTGATAGTAAGTTTCGACCTTGAAAGTAAAGCTTCGATATTGCTCGGAAAGAATTAGGTTAGCTTAAAAGGTGTCGAGCATGATTGAAAAGAATCAGGTCTACTCGAAATTTTCGGGTTTGCTCGAAAAGTGTCAAGTGCCTAGAGTTACCTCGATTTCAAACCTAATAAAATCGAACGTTACCTCTATTTGCGACGTATATTACTTCTGTGCCATTACTTAGCCAGCTTTAACTATTTCGTCGGCGGTATTTCCGAACCAATATGACCTTCAAACTTTCAGGAAAAGAGCATAGTAATTTTTATAAGGCCGGCAACGCATCTGTGACTTTACTGGTGTTGCGGGTGTCCATGGGCGGCGCTAATCGCTTATCATCAGGTGACTCGTTTGCCACCTACCTATTACATAAAAAAAGCTATTAGTTATAAGAAACGGAACCACACCACGAAAAGCCCTAAATATATTATTTCAAACGACTCTTAGACATCGTTTGTCCGAAATAGGCGAATCATTCGTCTTTGATGAGCCCATGACACGTATCAATCAGAAATGTCAACGCTGCAACAAATGACAGGCTGTGCGGCGGGCAAATTGGATTTCCATGAATGAAGGCACTACACTAATTAAAGCATGCGTGTAATTGAGACGCGGCCGCTCATTGTCACGTCGCCGGAGTTCTAATTAAGACGGTGATTAGCCGCGGATATAAGCGAGTCCTGGCCACGAGCCGCCACAATGACGCTCCGGCAGTCGGCTACCATGTCGGTGAGGGTGGCGCTGGTGGTGGCCGCCAGTCTCGTGGTGGTGCAAGCCTCGCAAGATGTCATGAAGAACTTGGCCATCAATTTCGCGAAACCATTGGATGACTGTAGGAAGGAGGTGAGTACGTAAAGTGGATTTCTTTCAAACATTTCAATGTTTCCAAAAAACTTACATAAAGATTTTGCTGTTTAATTTAACTGAGCTGTGCGTGGTTGTCTACCTATTAATTGCCAGCAAAATATGCGAATAATTTAACTGAGTCCTACATTTCAAGTCCATGTATTCTGTTACATATTTTCTAATATTCTAAAAATAATTCGATATCTAGTTGTAAGCAGCTATGTGCATTATCATTGGTTTGGCTCCTCACTGTAGATGGACCTGCCGGACTCGGTGACGACAGACTTCTACAACTTCTGGAAGGAAGGCTACGAGCTGACGAACAGACAGACCGGCTGCGCTATCCTCTGTCTCTCCTCCAAGTTGGAGATTCTCGACCAGGAACTGAACCTACACCACGGCAGGGCACAAGAATTTGCCATGAAACACGGAGCTGGTTAGAATTTATCACTTTACTTATGAACTTTAGTCACTGGGTGCTTGTTGAATGAAGCTTGCCATGTTTGGATTCTGTTGTCTGTTGAATTGTTGATGTTTTATTGTGGAACCATAAACTATCGCCTCACGACTCGGAGCACGACCACAACTCCATCCTGACAGATTAGGCAGCAATTAAGCTATAAAGTTAGGAAACAAACTTTATGTCCTAACTAGTGATTATTACTTCGCTATTGTTGACAAAGTTATTAAAGTGTGTCTTCATAGAACCAGTGTTAAGTGTCAATATTTTATTAGCTATCATCTTTTAACGTTACAAGATAAAGTTGAACTAACAAAGTACTCCATTGACTTTAGTATTAGAAGGGGAGAGTTTTATAAAAATTAACATGAATCAGCGAAATATCCGAACGATTGGAGCGGCAAATTGTAAGGAAAGTGTAATGTCACGGAGTGTTTATTGGGAAATATCTCGCGGTGTAATGTTCCACGCTGATGCTGTGAAACAAATAGCTAATATTATAACAGATTAGCTTTACTTTTACTATCGTTTAGATACTTTAATTTATTGTGCTGGAGTAGGCGAATATTCCTTAATAGTTCGGAACTATTCAATCTCACCGAGTATGTCTTTCAGTACTAACTCAGTTTAATATGAACTCAAATAAAGTCCCCTTCTTTCGCAATAGTGTGGTAGACTAAATACTTTGCTTCCAACTTCCAGACGAGGCCATGGCGAAGCAGATAGTGGACATGATCCACACGTGTGCGCAGTCGACCCCCGACGTGGCGGCCGACCCCTGCATGAAGACCCTGAACGTGGCCAAGTGCTTCAAGGACAAGATCCACGAGCTCAACTGGGCGCCCAGCATGGAACTCGTCGTGGGAGAAGTGCTGGCTGAAGTGTAACTTCAATACTCCACAACTCAAGACTCAGATATATTGAACTCATTTCGCTATCAATTTGTTTCGTCAGTCTAAATAAAGCTTGAAAATTGTTAAATAAAAGGTTTCCAAAATGTCATCACGACTCGGCTCGTTCAATGGATTTGGATTAGGTTAGGTTGGTAGTGAACAATCTCGTGGCTCGCCAGCTCGCCAGCTCGCCTCAGAGGGTGTGGGTAGATGTAAGCAGCAACATGATGGACAATACTGTTCAATAAACTGTACATCACTGGTTTCTTGTTTCATTTCTGAATCAGTTCATTGCCACCGGATACTTGGCAATAAAATCATCTAATTAACGTTCAGCAACTGAGTAATATATTAACAATGTTGGAATAAGTAACAATATTGCAAACAGCAGTATATTTCGATTTTATATCGAAATAGTTTCCCAAAATAGCTTTTAAGGATATTTTTTATATTATTTTAATTTATACAATATCTGAATACTGAACTATAACATGGAGTCTACCTTGTGTATAAAGTAGGTAGACACGTTATTGTTTTTTTAAGGGGGCAAATCATCCAATGACTTCTCTCGCCAGGGAGGCATGAGGGAGAGTCAGACTCTTACTGACTGTGGTGGTTTTTACCACCCCGTTCCTACTCCTAATTGATGAGCGGGAGCCCCGATAAACTTGCTAGGTAGACCGGAGCTCCGGATTAGGCATCAGTCCAATTGGGCCCCATTTGTTGTGGTCTGATGGCTGGGATCTTTGAGGCGCGCGCGGAACGCGACGCGCCGCACGCACGGGTCTGTTTCTGGTCGGGCGGCGAGCTACCCTTGCTCGCCGTCTGCAGACCCGCACTTACGGTGGCCGAAGAACGTCACGCGATCCCCTACGCCCGGAGTCTCTCGCGTCGACTTAGGTTCGCTTCCTCACGCGCCCCGTATCCTCCTTAGTTGGCATGACTACTTCACAGAAGGAGGAGACGGCATCTCAGTCCCACAGTTATTGTAACTCGATCCAAATTTTGACAAATTATGCAATGCAACCACAACATCAATTGAAAGTAGCTCACACTTCGTTATCTGATAACGACAAATCCAATTAACAAAGTGATTAATGCAACATGTTCGCAATTATTGCGAGTGTTCACTCCGTGTGACACGAGCAGTCGCCATTTTGAGGTAATATTGTGAAGTTTGCAGCAATGCTTGGTATGAAGGCAATCGTAGTGCTCTGTCTGATTGTGTACGAAGCGGGGCTGGTGCACGGCGAGCACGAGGTGAGCGTGCTGCGCGCCGTCAGCACCAGCATCGGAGACACGCTGCTGGAGTGCCAGACCGAGGTACGTGGCCAGTGCGGCCCGGCAACTGTTGCCTTCTGCAATTAACCAGAAAGTATAATAATCTGGATGATCTTATTCTCTTCTACGAGATCTCATATCCATTGTAATAGATTTAAACTGATAACAAAGTTTATTTCTAAACGTTGTCGTGGGCGCGTTTACAAACATACAAGTTCACAGACACATCACACCCAAACCCGCAACTACAATTTGTGGATCACGCACAGAGTTTTCCGTGCGAGAATTAAATCCGCTACACGTTGCGCGGTATAGGCTGGTTGCCCCCGCCCCCAGCCAGCGCACCGTGCAGTCAGTATCCAAATAATCACAGTCTATATCATGGTTATTATCTTCAGCTAGATATCAAGAATGAAGTAATTCAAAGCTTTCTGAACTTCTGGGACCTAAAGAACCCCGCGGACAACAAGGAATGGGGCTGTGCTCTTGACTGCGTCTTTCAAAAGAATGCGTTTTTGACTCCAGATGGCAAAACCGTGATATCGGCAAACGTGCGAGAATTCTGTAAGGCAGCAGGAGCCGGTAACGTATGCAATGCGTAATATATTTATTGATTATTTAACTTTAGACAAGTATAAGTACATACGTGTACATGATCATCAACAGCAGTTTGTTTGTAGATGAATTGATGTCGGTGCGGATGGTAGACCTGTTTGAAATGTGCAAGGACGGTGCGAAAAAGATCATAAGTAAATGTGACAACGCCCTGGAGGTGACCAAGTGTTTCCGCCACGGCATAGTGCAGCTGGATTGGGCCCCGGAGCACAATTTCTGGAACCGTACTCGGGAGCACCCTGACAACATCCCGGTGCAAAGGACAGACATAGTTAAGATTCCTTTGCCGCAGAGACATTCATCATTGAATGTGTGGCGGAGACGATTCGGTTACAGACGGCTCGCCTCTATCTTAAGAAGATCTTTTTGTTGATAGATTTCATGAATAATAAATGTTACAGGCGTCAATTTTGTTTCAATACAAATCATTCGTTGCCACGATGTAGTTTCCCCGCTAATTGATACCCGTAGTAATCGACACCATTCAGTGCGACTTTAATAACGCACCTCACGCCCTCTGCACCAAAGCTACTCAGAAATTACAAGAATGTGTTAACTTTGTAATAACCGGCCATTAGCAGACACCATGCATGAAAATACTTTATCATTAGTTCACAAATTATGCGCTGGTGTCGCCAATTATACGTGATTGTTAACCAATCTGTCAATTGGTACCGCTATATAAGGGACCGAGTTATACTTGCCGGGGTAAACCTGTTAGACATGGGATCGTGCAACGTCTTTGTCGCGCTCGTGGTGTTAACAGTGGGTGTGAGAGAGATAGAACCATCCAAGGATGCTATGAAGTACATCACCTCAGGATTCGTGAAAGTTCTGGAAGAATGCAAGCAGGAGGTAACTACATTATACTAAATGACATATTAAATAACATAATTACATACATAACTTAACGTACAGGTGTGAAGTTATGTATGATTGTCACGTCTCTGCCTATCCTCATGGGGGTAGGCAGAGACAATAGGATGTCAATGCTACGAATCCTACATACTTCTTTCGCTTCATCAACAGTATAATTACATCGAAGTTAAAACACCCACACGCTCTCCATTGAAGTGTAGTGATAAAAGAGGACCACGACGCATTATCATTGATCACCATCCGAATTGTTGTAGCTAAACATGAACGACCACATCATAGCAGACCTGTTCCACTACTGGAAGCTGGAGTACACGCTGCTGAACCGGGACACCGGCTGCGCCATCATCTGCATGAGCAAGAAGCTGGAGCTGCTGGACGCCAACGGGAGGATGCACCACGGCAATGCGCAGGAGTTCGCCAAGAAACACGGCGCTGGTACGCTGAGGCCTATGCAGTGAGGACTTGTTACGATAGCTATGTTAAACCTTTTACATATTCCAGGTGACGAAGTAGCTTCGAAGATAGTGCAAATAATCCACGAATGTGAAAAGAAGCACGAGCGTGATGATGACGAGTGTCTCCGGGTGCTGGAGGTGGCCAAGTGCTTCCGCACCGGCATCCACGAGCTGGACTGGCAGCCCAAGGTCGAGGTCATTGTGGAGGAGGTCCTCACGGAAATGTAGGACGCTGGCATGTCGTGGGAAATAAACTCAATCTGATTCAATCTGATACTATCGTTTTTTTTTTTGGTAGCTATATTGACCCAGTAACCATTGCTATATTGAATTGTGAATTCCATTTTGTTTCCATGTAGATATCTTCAGACTCTAATCCGAACCAATATTACAATCTGATCAATAGCACACATCTTTAAGCTCTGTTTGCTAAAATACTGTATCTAACATTTAATGCAGTAAACTCTGACAAACTGCAATCAGAATGCTCCATAAACCAGTTCTATCGAATGGGACATTAGTAAGACAATGTCAGACTCATTCGGCTCGTGTGGGCAAAATTATTGTGCACACGTTCGTGTGTCCTCGTGTCGCCGCGTGTAAGCTCCTTAGAAGGCGTTAAGTTAAACGTTAGCTCTCATCAGGTTTACTGTGTAATGGAAATAAATGCTGTCTGCCAGCCATATTGTATGGCACCGAGGGGAGGTACTAATGTTGCCTTGTAAGCTTGAGAGGTGCACGAATATATCTGAGTAGTTGTAGGTATGTATGTATGTGGGCAAATATTAAAAAGATTTTGCTTGGTACAAACATTTGTAGTCGTTTTGAAGCAACGATAGCAACATTCAAATCCACATTAATGAAATGTTTGTCTGATTAGCTTCTCATGATAATATGTTCAATGATATTTAAATGGCCACATTACTAAGGAGCCCTTAAACCTATAACTCCTACACTTGTATACCTGACCCCCTGACCTTCCGGAGTCCCCTAACAATAAAACTATCCAGGTAAATCGCTTCACACGGCGGGCCCGCGTGCGCCGGCGCACCACGTGAGACTCGATGCGGTTAATTGCCCCATAACTCTGAACTATCGCCGCCATTACGCGACAGCACAATCGCGACGTGCGCCGGCGCATGCACTGCCTGCACCACTGGGCCACTGCGAACGCTGGCAGAAGGATGATATTACCGGCTTAATGTTACTTCATGAATTATGAAACATGAGTAACAGTAACTTGTACAGCGGCAGTAGCTGCGGCAGTCATTTTGTCACTGTATTTGAAGAACTCCATGCTACCGTTACTTCCAGTGCTTTTGAAGCTGAGATACGTTATGGTCAACAGTATAGTCGAAAGTTCAGTACAACAATTTTAAATTTTTCCATTTCAGTCAACATCAGTGTTTACTAGTAGTATTTATTACCTATTTACCATCTAGGAACAGCCAGCACAGTGTACCTTCTGTGCCTCGCAGTCGGCGGGCCGCGGCTAAGCATGCAGTGTTAATCGAACTTTGATGTAGTGATAACGGCGTGAACAGATTTACTTGGTGCTCCGATACGTTGGCTGCGAGCGTTCGAGAGCTTTCAAAGGTTGCTCGAGGTGGTTCACCTTCTAACCAATGATGAGGAGACACACTGCTTCGTATACACCTGTGTTTGTGATTCATTCATTAAGTATTGTGTTCCTTTAAAACCATATCCATTAGTTTACTGCTTTCCACATATCAAAGAAATACTTCGTAGTATCATAAATGTTTACAAATGATAAATAAATTCGCCATAAAGCCAAAGCCTCGCGCCACAAATCCGAGCCGGTCTGGAGACGCGGGCGATCCGTTAGCGGGTCCCGTACAAACCAGCTCGACAAACAATACTGGCGCGGCGCAGTTAAATCTATTTGAACGAGACGCACCTGAGGCCGACGCGTTATTTACTTTTATTGCGGAACCCTTACACTGCGCCACGAGGAAATGTGAACAGTAGTCTCATTTTTATACACGTTCGTGAAGTTCATTTTAGAACTTTTAATGCATTTATTTATTGCTCGATGTTGTGTAGTGACTACACAGAAAATGTTTATCACCATCGATAATTACTCAATTATTGCAATAAATACTTGGATTCCCTTCCCGAGGCTCAAAGATTTCGTAAGTAAGCCCTAGGAAGCTACTGAGTGGTATCTATGGTTACTTCACGTTTGATAGAGACTGGGCAGCTGAGCTCTCTGAAAGATATGATCCTGTTAAACTTTCTGATATTACAATAAATTATCTTGTTTTATATCCCAGCGAAGAGAGTCAAGCATAAGCACCATAGTGCAATGTTTAGCAATATTTCTAAAACAATGTGCAAACTAAACACAGTTTGATCGAAGGTAACCTTCTGTTTGTACCCTTTTGCAGTATGGATGTGACTAGAATGCGATACTTTTCCTTATGTTTATAATTTTATTTGTATTTGTCGAGGAAAGTGTCGGTTGTATCGACACGCGGGTACGGCGGGTACCGCGGGTACAGCGGGCGCAGGTGCGGGTATATCGGCGATTCACGACACGTCCTCCTTCATTGAATCTAAGTGTTGTGCCTGATATAGGAATGAGAACTACTTTTACTTACATAATCTGTTCTACTACAAGTTACACTTGTTTCACTGTAAGGTGTAACAGGTGTGATTTGCTGTTCGATTCTGTTTCATTTATAGCCATTTATTTGATGATCAAAATTCAAAAGTAGAGTGACGTAGATAATAGAGTACCAGAGATAATGTGGTTGATGCTGCCATCTAATTATCTGCTTAAATTGATTGTTTGCTTAACATTAAGACATGTTAAAAAATAAAAGAAATAGATGATTATGGCAACCGTTCTTATGTAGAGGAGGTTCATAGTCCAGCAGTGGACAATCACGGGAGGTGTCGTTGATAAAATAAAACTGCACACTCATGAATTTGAACCACTTTTATTATCCAAAGAACCTAGAGAGAAAATTAATTATGTATACAGGGCCATGATAATAATAAAAAGAGAGAGATATTTTGTTAAACCACTCCGACGTTTGAGAGATGACTGTGTTGTCTAAATATTAGTAAAATAACATGAAACCCTTTCCAGTTACAGTACCCACAGAAACCTACAACTAAACACTAAAGAACTTTACAACCGTCACGAGCTTTACTTATCATCCAACATAATGCTGTAGAAAAAAAAACAAATGTCATTCATACATGAATGTCCATATTACTCACGTGCCAAGTCCGTATAAAAGATGATAAACATTCCCATACATTTGTTTCATTTTCGATCACAGAGGCTTAGTACGAGTTTGTTTTACATTCAACGCGATCGCAACGAAAGCTCGTTCGGCGTTCTAATTGGTTTGTTCATTCGTTCCGACCAATCAGAGCGCCGAACGGGCTCTGGTTTCGATTTTGTTCATCGTAAAGCGAACTCGTACTAAGGGTACTGGTAGATAAAAATTTTAAGGCTGCAGATAATTATCCGGCGTGCTATATCATTGAAAGTTCCAACTAGTGTAGCTGCTTCTCCTACTATAGTATTGTTTCCTGGGTTTCATTTACACGGCGGTCATCATCTCTTCCATGATGACCTCCATGCTGGGCGCCCACTTCAGCTCGTGGATCTTGGTGCGGAAGCACTTGGCCACCTCCAGCGCCCGCATGCACTCGTCCGCCACGCCGGCGTGCTGCTGCTCGCACTCGTGGATTATACTCACCAGCTTCTTGGCCACGTCGTCGTCTGTGGGGAGAGAGTAAGGAGACTCATGAGTAAAATAGTTCCACCTTAATCCAGGTATCTAGGTGCTTCTAAATTCATCATTGGGTCGACTACAAACTAATTGTTTGTACAAATCTTTGATAATTGGATTATTACCAGCTCCATGACTCTTGGCGAATTCCTCTGCCTTCCCGTGATGCATCTTCTGGTCTTCCATGAGGTCCAGTTTCTTGGCCATGCACAGCACCATGCAGCCCATGTCCCGGTTGATGAGCTGGTACTCCTCGCGCCAGTAGTTGTACATGTCTTGCATTATGTGGTCGCCTATGTTGAGCTGCAAGGGAATTATAGGACTAGGTTAAATACCAATGTACGTTACTTTAAACCTTACTTAAAATTGATTGATCTAGATCTCACCTCAGTCTTGCAGTCGTCCACGACCTTCGAGAATCCCTTGGTCATCTTGACCATGAGGTCCTGCGAGGCGAGCACGGCGCTGGTCAGGCACAGCGCGCACACAACACACACAACCCTCCATCTAGCGTCCGCCATCTTGGAATCTGCACAGATTCTTATGTGTGGGGGTTTATATAGTCGCGTTTTGATTAATTGCTTTAATTGTCAGCGTGGTTTAATTAGTAGTTGTTGGTTAATTGTCAGGTGTCGCGGGATTCGGTTGACATGGTGTTATTGTTGGGGGCGTACCACTCGCCCATTGTACCGCATGTTCTACGACTCGTACCAACACAAACAGTCATTGGTTAATCATTAAATTATTGTTTTACGAAGTCATGTATGTATTTATAATTTTAATTTAATAGTGGACGTAGGCATAAATAAGTCGTTAAAACGAGATTACAACATTTCCAACTGATTGTTGATTAAAATGATCAGTCATGGAGTTATCTGGTCGCTGTCGATGTCGTTCGTCTTGCGAATGGGTGTAATATATAAATGGCTGCTGCATTACATCGTCATTAAGAATGCGCGTCTCGTCTGATCGTGCAATATAACGGCCGCGAGACGTCCTTGTGTCGTCGACCCGCGCTCCCTGGAACCACGCTACTGACGCTACACACAAATAGCTCGGCTTTATATTATACCGGGGAATGGGTCACGATACTCACAATGCGTGTTGTTTACCTATGTTATGAAATTGAAATTACTAATGAATTCGAAATACTAATGTTATAAAGTATTTTTGACCACTTTTAGCTAATTTAAGAAATGTTTGCTCTGATGTGAGAGTTTTACTGGTATTTAAAGAAGATACTTATTTTAGTTCTATACAAATGAAGTATACAGTTGTCACTTTACCTAATTACTTAGTAAAATAAGCTGGTGATCACTAAGTAGGAGTACTTATCTCTACTTGAAACAGTAATGTTGGGTTTTCCAATTTGCTTGTTCTTAGTACTCTAACACAAACCCTGGAAGTGTGCCAAGTAATTGGCATAGGTTTCTAAATTCCAGGTACACTAACATTGTACCTAATATTTTCCATAAATACTAAGCGAACAAAATACAGGAGAGAGGTCTGTTTGTTACGAGAAAGAGATACAACATTGAATAAACAATTCCAGTATTATTGCAATAGTACGTAAAGTTCACAAAGTTATGAGTGTTCCTAGTTATGATGGATGCTGCTAATTGCCGGCGGAGGGTGACGCTGCTTGCATTAACTCGATCGCTGCTCACTGTCAGCTCGCGTGTGCGGCTACATCTGCTACGTCTTGTACGACATACCAGGCGCTTTATTACAGATTACAGAAAAAAAACTTCAAAATTTCACAGGTATTTCATAAAGTTGGTCATGAAAGACGTGACGTCACAATGGTATGGAATTCTAAGGTACAATAAGCCAAAATTGTTCTTATGTCATGTTATATCAATAGCACCACTTTTTTTTTAGAGGGGGAAAGTCATCCAATGACTTCTCCCGCCTTGAGCGAGGCGGGAGGGAGTGTCAGACTCTTACTGACTAAAAACCACCCCGTTCTTACTCCTGCTTTTCGAGCCGGAGCCCCGGTAAATCCGCTAGGTAGTCCGCAGCTCCGGAATCAATAGCACCACTTGCAGTTTAATGTAAGACCTGATTCCTACTAATAAAAGGACATGGCTAAACCAAAGTATGGACGTACGACGTCCATACCCGTACAAATAAATATTGTATAAATATGGTACCTAGCAATAAATAAAGCCGCATAATTAAAGATTGATATTTTGTAGTTAAGAAGGTCCAGAAACTTGGCATATCTGCGCAATCCTGAAAATAAAGTAGCGCTCCTACGTCAAACAACGTTATAAAAACTTCAAAATATAACATTGCTCTGAACTTTTACCAAGGCGTTTTGAGGTACCTGAGCCGAAAGTTATTTATATACAATATACATATATACAATATATACAATATACATATATACAATATACATATACTCACTACATATCAGATATACATACTACTATATATACATGCTCACTACATAATATGCTACAATATATACACATAAGAAATTAATATTACTTTTAAGTTTGTATTGAGTCCTAGGTTAAGGAAATACATACTACTATATATACATGCTCACTACATAATATACTACAATATATACACATAAGAAATTAACATTACTTTTAAGTTTATATTAAGTCCTAGGTTAAGGAAATGTAATCTAGGATAAGTTTGCCCTCAAATTTGCAACGCCTGAAAAAGGCAGTTAAGATGTACTTAACATTTAAACTAAGACCTGTAATACCTACCTTAACGTGCAAATAAATATTTTGAGTTTGAGTTTGAGTTTATATGAGGTAGATAGGTAAACAATTCTGCTTATACTAGATAATGAACACAAAGTAACCAAGGACAGACACAAAATATATAGTAAGATTGTGCAATATTATACAAAATATATATTTTGTGTCGATCAAAACATTTACAATTATTTGGTTTCAGAAAAAAGTCATTATATTACCGTTATTAAAAAGTGATGTTCGTTTAATTATTTCGATTTGATTTTCGGGGAAACTAATGTCCTAATAATAGCCTGCAGTACCTATGTACTTCCGTGTTGTCATGTCAAACCACAACAAAAAAAAATCAATTATGAAACTTATTTTTTGTTAATTTTTGTTCACCAAGTTATAAGAATTAGTTAAACACAAAATAATTCATAAGTGAATATTTAAATGATACGGGTTAGCGTGAAATTCGTATTCTTGTTATTATGCCTGGGTCAGTCATTTAACCATCTCCTTTCCATGAATTAACAGTGAGAATTCTGAACCATTCTGGCCCGATAGCTAAAAGTTAATGAATAAATTAGATTTATAGTATTTATTCACGCGAAATTTTATCACACAGATTTCAATTTAAATACTAGATTTAATGAGCAACTTTATAGTTTGTATGCGGTTGAATGATCCGGTTTCGTAACCTGTATAGAAGTTTAACGAGGAGATGCATCAGGAATGTTGATTTACGAGCTGTTCTGGACAAAGTAAGGGCATTACAACAAGACGACTGATGGACTGTCGTGTCGTGTCGTGTCGTGCCTGACAATGTAGTCACACGCTCCGTGGATCTGTTACGCTAATCCAGTCACATATAACTCTTCATTACGACGAGCCACCGTCTAAGCATTATAAGTATGTTTACTAGCTACACAGTACACGGCTTATGTTTTAGTTAGCTTATTAGCCTAACTAATTATTATTAACGGTCTGCTTGACACCGCACGGAGTCCACTCACCATGCACTATTACCATGGTACCTAGTTACCTGGCCACGTCTCAGGCTGCAAGTGCTTATTATTCCAACATGGACTTTAATACGCGCTCTCTATAATTTTCTAAGATTTATTTTCTTTCCTTTTTCACTACTTAATTAAAAGAAGATATGAAATTATCGGCGAGCATGCACTCGGTTGTAATTGATGCTTGTCATTTATATCTTGTCGGGGAATTATGTTGTAAGAATTAAAGTTTAGTGCTAGAAATAGAGTCTGCCTGGTGACAAATAGCATATACTTTGTTGGTACATATATAGAAACATAATATATAGGCATACATATGTTCACGCCTGTCTATATGAGTAAGCCATGTAGGCATATACTTTGTAAATAGTACAATCGGCAAATATGTTCGGTACCCCTATCGCGGTACAATTGGTGAACGCTGCTCATGACTCGGGTCGCGAACATTAATACCACGTAGGTACGGAGGATAGAACATCACACACGATTGATTCCGCCGACTGATTTATGGATGTTTCCACAAAAGCTGCGGTTTCAGCCGCACGTTACGCGGCAGCTTGAATTATTGCGCGGCGGCTGCAGGCTGCAGGCTGCACACTATCTACACTCGTATCACTTTTATCTAAAAACAAAACGAGACGACTACGTGCTCTATTTTATTTCAACTGTTTCTATCTCTTTGAAGTTTCTAATCATTCCTTTTTCATTTGTTTCAGGTAAGATTAGCCTATTTTCCGGTGTGTCTTTGAAGAATATTACTTACGTATGCTGTGAGGTAAGTGATCTGATATTTGTTAACGTAATTTTCGCGTTCATTGAAGGGATATAAAATTATAAGCGACTTTTCAAGATTATTATGCACTCTGTCTTACTTTAATGCTTAAACTGGTAACCTTTGTTATCCAAACAAACAGTACCTATTCAGAAAGTTACACCAATTAGCTCTATGTTGTATCGTCTCCAAAGACCATAGTTACAGCAAATCCCTTCGAATCCCCGATCAACATTTATCGTCACTAAATCTATTGAATTAGCGACATAACGCGCTGTCCACCTGGTGATGTGCCGGGGTTAATCCCGCGGGATCCCGGCGGAATCCCGCGCTGAATCCCGGCCAGGAATGAGACAGCTGCGCGTAACGGCTGCCCGCTGACTGATGGCCGGCGATTTGTCTGACTGACCCTCGGTAGAGTTTGCAGGCGTATAGAGTCGGCTGTGATTCTGTGAGGCCTTGTGTGGCTGTGACGAGGGAGAATCTGACGATCTGTTTGTTCATCTATAACATGGTGATTAGTGCCTCTACTTAGGTAGTAAGAATACCCTGCCTTATAACTTATACATAATTATAATATGTAATGTTTAGTGTTACATTGATTTCATATCTTCTTACCTTGAAACTGAGATATTCTCTGAACATTTTGAATTTGTTATGAAACCCACTTAAGACTGTAGGACAGGATTTGAGATATTATCAACAATTTAACTTGTATAGGTACAAACCAACACATAAATAAGCCCCCCTCTACACGTTCCTCCCTCTGCGTCAATAAATTGTTCCTTAAACTTAGTAAACGTCTTGCGCTTATCTTAATAGTGGTAGTCGGACGGACGGCCGGACCGGGCCGGACTGCCGGACACCCGGATTACTGGCCGGGGGTCGCTAGATACGTCTCGTTGCGATTTAACTGCGGGTCATGAGATATACGAAGAGGTAACCGGGTTTACTGGTCTAACATTTATGTGAAGGAATAATTTAAGTCCCTAATTTTATGCCAAATTTAATATTATCAACGTCTAAATGCAACCGTATTTAAGACTATTAATATCGCTGAGCTTTATAGGCGCAAGTTAAGAGTAGTAATTATGAATTATTAGCAGCGTTCAGTGTCCAGGGTGCACATACTGCACATAATGACAGATAGTTGCACACTCCGTTATCGCACAGCGCGGGACAGGGCGCGGCGGGCGGCGGGCGGCAAAAACCGCGCGTAATAAATCGAGGCGACAGAACGCGCGTCGACGCGGTGCCGCGCGACAATTTATAGGCGCGATAATTATTGGCAAGTGCAGCGTGTGCTGCAGCTAATGTTGCGATCATCGCATTCAGGCAGCCATTACACATTACACCCCATCACGTAGACTTTATTTTTCATTAAAAACTCCATCACCGACATTATCAGTTTACAATCTCATCTAACCGTTTCCTAAGAAACGAATCTTTGCGAATGATTCATAAATAATAATTTATGGGGGTCGTAAAATAAGCCTTCTATGCAGTTCTAAGATAGCTTTAACTGACCAATGATTTTAATTCAGTGAACACATACACGCATTGATTATTATTAGAATGTGTGAGTGAGTGCCTTGCAACTTGCAAGATATAAAGTTGTTGCTTATTGTCGCTGGATCATTGATACATGTCTGTGTGCGCTATTCAACACTGTAAGTGTCGGCTAGTCTTTAATACACGAGTACTAATCTCCGAAGAGTTCATTATTTAATTGTTCTGCCTCTGTCTATTCCCTAGAAATGGCGTGATGGGTTCGTTTAGTCGAACAAGCTAACACTGTTGTTCGATATTCAAGTCATTCAAGTGTAAAATTCTTTAGTCGCCACCTACTGAAATGAAATGAATTTATTTTTGTAAATAGGCTACAAAAGAGCATTTGACATCATAAATTAAATATAATGTAGATGATGTTTTACTTGTAAGGTAAAACCAATATGCAATAAATAAAAAATGCGTACTTCTGCTTAACCCTTTGGGGAATGAAAGACGTGGCGACCAGGTTGTGTCTTACCGCTGTACTCCGAGTCATTCATACTTAACCTAGTCCTTAGCAATTGTTATCGGAACAAAATCGTTACTAAGGAATAGTTTCAGTAATCATTAAATGTCTCTGAGTACGGCAGTCAAAGCTAAATTGTTAGCAGAAACCCTCATAACTACTTATAAGTTAGACATTGAGCAGGTTTAACCGTGATTTGGCGGGGCTAAGACTAGTGTACTACTCCAGTAGTTATGTACTATGAGGCCGCCACTCCGTCGCCTTCAACGCCAACAGTTACGTCACAACTGGCTTCCAATGGTATTTGCTTGCTCCATTTAATTTCACTGGATTTAATCGAGTGACCACTTGTGTGTCAACTTGTGCAGCCTAACGCCACCTATACATAACTTAAAGCAACTAGAGAACTGGTTCGAAATAGTTTTCCTATTCGATACAAGATGGCAGTAGTTTCTTAATAGTTAGCTTTTTATCTGTTCTGTGGGTTAGTTACATGTAAAGTATGGTTGTAATAAAATTACTGGAGGTTACAAACATCAGGCAGAGTCTGATCGATTTAGAATCTTTAGATATGAGGATCTAGTATTCAAAATTAAAGTTTAGGAACGAGGAAACTAGGCTTATATTTAATTAATGAGACTTTGGGGGAGGGAATTCATTCAATGACTTAATACTAAATAAATAATTATGATTGCACGGTTGGCGCAGTGGCTGGGCAACCGGCTGCCGCGCAACGTGTAGCGGGCTCGATTCGCACACATTCGCAACTCTTTGTGAGATACATACATTTTTGATATGGAACGGGTGTCATTTGTTTGTGAGAACTTGTTTGTTTGTAAACGCACTCACGATACAGGAGAAAATCCTACAGTGGGGTAAAGTTTCTTAAAAAAAATATATATTAAAATTCGTTTTATTGAAAATTAAATGCTGTGTATCCGTTTGTCGGGTCATTATCCAACCAATAGTTATAGTCTGAACATCCTACATTAAGGAGCACTTTACTAAACAAAAGATGTTATCATGTCAGTGGTCATCCCCCATACGTCATATATAGCTACGGGGACATACACAGGGGTCAGATAAGTTAGTGCTTCACCCCTAGTTTGTGTGCCTTACACCCCACTCTCACTTCCGGAGAGATAAAATATACAAGATGTCCAGTAAATTATGGTCCAAACTTAGCGGGTGGTATAACAGGTACCTAATTCGTCTATAACCCTCTAAAACAAATCGCATTTGATTCAGGGTTTTTAGAAAAAAGAACCAATATATTTAGCGTTAGCGTTTTTATGATACCGGAAACCCGCAAACTTTCGATTATTTCTCGGAAACAATCAAGTGTCCTCGAAAATGATCGAGTGTCCTCGAAAACGAACGAGTCTCCTCGATCACTTTTGACACGGCTGTGTCTCTCTCCCCAAAAAGCAAGCCGACGTCCTTTGAAGATTTCCCCCCGTCATCAAAAAACAGTACGTGTATTTGGCCAGCAGTGTGTGTCACATGCTCGCCCTGCGTCTACACTAAGAACTGCTCCTTTCATGTTACTTGCTACATTACGTAAGTCTGTACCAGCTAGGCATTACTGCCGTTGTTTTATTTTCAGTAGTACAATTATATACAGATATGTTTATATTTTCACCTCTATTGTGTGTACTAGAGACACAATGACTGCATCTGTCAACTGAAACAAGAACAAAGCTAGTTCACTAGCCTTTTATTTTAATAATGAGTGGGTCTACTGTTGGATACTCTGGTGGATAATGAGCCAGGTATTTATTTATTCTAATCAATGGTGCATCACTTGTGGAGGCTCGGCTCTCGAGGCGCACGTCTTTCGCTTTCAAGATTTTTTATCGGATACCTACATTTCGGTGAGTGTGTGCGGGAATCGCATAACTTAATTCCTCCTAGTCCACGATTTCGTTGCTCAGCATGAAGCCCGTGTTGCTCAGAATATTTTGTCATAATGAGCCTATCTACTGCTGCTTGTAAATAGACCCGTTCATGTATATGTAACTGAAAATGAAAGAAAATACCTTATTCAAATGTCTAAATACTTAGCACGCAGTGTCATCTAGTCCTCTCACGAGACACGACAAGACGACCTAGTAATCAAGTTCGTTTACAATTTTAATAAAGTGAAATGAATCCCCGAGCACTGCCGAGGAATTTCATTATACGCCGAGTGTCAGGCTGCTCGAGTTAATGCTCGCTCGTGACGTCACTGCTCTGTTTCTTTTATGTATATTATGCTCTAGTGACGGTATATTTATTTTACTTTATATTCTCAGTTATAGCACAGAGTCTGGAATTGCGTGACAATAGATTTACCCCCTTTTATATAAGACTTCATAGCTTGCGAAAAGTAGATGTTACTTATACCCTGACATGTGCGCTTAACGTTTCGAGAAAAAAACGCGTAATGTTCGTGTTATGTTGTACAGATGTGATCACATACCCAGACAGTGGCTGCGAAGAGCTCGACATCCTGTAGTACTGAACGCGAAATGACTATTGATATGTTCAAGATAAGTGATCAAATACTTTGGAAACTCGCACGTAGCGCACGTCACTTGTATTCGCGGGAAGGTGGATGCTGTTGTTGCCGGTATATGTGACGTCATCACGATGAACACCACAAAGCTCCTGTTGTTGGTATGCTCTCGTTTCACAGAAATGTGTGTACGTTTGTTTCGATTCGCGGATAATTTCCATAACACAGTATTGGAGAGTGCGTGGATCCAACGTTCGTTAGTTTCCGATGAATTCTGAGACTGCACGGTCACTGAATTGTCACCTCTCAACATTACGTCATGCCTTTTGTTGCAATAGTTTTGTGATAGTATTAGTCCTGTACCCACACTCCCACACTGTAACTATCTAGTTACTACATACAATCAAAAATAAAAAAGTATGTTTCACTTTCCGCCTGTGTGACACTATTTTGAGCGGGTGTAAAGTTTGCGATGTACGTAAGGGTAAATGAAGTTACAAATTTTAGATAAGATCTGATAACTTTTTGATTTTACGACTCTTGTAGTTGTAGTTTTTTGTAGAAATTATGACAAAGTCGGAAATGAAAGACTATTATGCATTTCTTTAGAATTGTTTGTTGTGACAAGGGTGTGAGTAAAGTTGTTTTTCCAGCGGTTTGTGCGTGAGCGTAGTAAACAAGAGGGCGGCGCGGGGCACCGCGCGCGCGCGGCGGGCGGCCGGTGCGGCCGGCCGGCAGAGGGCAGGCAGCGCGCGGCGCCGGGCGACGTGCGTCGGGACTATGTGCGCGCCATGTGCTGGCGGCAGCTGTCCCGGCTCTACAAGACGCTGTTCGTGGCCATGTTCTACCTGGGCATCTACAACCTCGTCTGGAACGTGCTGGGCCCCACCACCGAAGTCACCTTCATCCCCAAGGACCTGCATGTGGGAGACAAGTATGCGCTGATATTCCTGGCGGCGGGGCCCGAGTGGCCCGTGCTCTCGGACGCCGAGGGAGCCGAGGTGTTCAGGAGCAGGGGCTGCGGACCCTGCTTCATCACCAACAACAAGGGCCTGCTGCCGATGAGCGAGTTCGACGCCGTGCTGGTGTACGGGAAGAAAGCACTACTGTCGGAGGATTCGGCGGCCATGGACCCCGAGAAGAGGTACCTGCTGGAGACGTACAAGCGCTGCATGTCCAGCAAGCTGACGCGCTGCGTGCGGGAGCCGAGAGTGACGTCATTCCTCAACTACATGGTGCTCCACCTGTGCGAGCTGTGTGACATGTTATTGAAGAAACGGTACAACCATAAAACCAAGCAATGAGTGCCTTGCTAGAGTAAGAGAGCGAGCTGTGCCGGGCTGTGCCGAGCTGTGTGTTGGTCAAGTGTCCCTTGTTGCTGTAAGATGGTGCTGGTATACAGCGGCAGGCGCGGCTCGCTCACTGCTCTGTTGTTGTATACTTAGGTACTGTTGTTGTTGTTAACCACATAGTTGGAGACTGATGTTATGTTTCAGAGAGTTTATTAGTGTTGCTGTGTATATGTATTGTGGTATGTGCATTACGCTACATTACAGCAGTGTGTAGTAGCAGAAGTGCCGATATCAGACGGACGTTACTACTATACCTAACGCGCTGTAACAAGGTGCGGCTGACAGATGCCAGTATGACGTTGACGTCTTTCTTTAGAGATGGACATTAGAAAAATCTTTTTTTATCGCTATCGATACTCGCAGCATACATTTAATTCTCTTTAATTTTTTTATTAAATGTGTGTGTTATTTAGTTGTGCAGTCTAACTACGTGTATATACTTGTCAAAATAAATATTTTATGACCGAGCCCTGAGGTGTTTCAGAGTTACAGTTTTACAGAACCGTGAAGAAAAAAGGATATATTAGTTTGTATATGTTAGATTAAGTACCACCACGCATTATCAATGGCGCCGGAAATGTCTAGAAAAATGCCTACTACATATTTCTGCTCAGATAATGTCACTGTGGTTTGGGCAGAGAGAGCCGCGTCTACAGTGGATTTACCCACATAATTAAAGGTTTTTTAAGAATGATAATTGAACGACGCACGATTTTCGTTTTTTATTCTAAAAAACATCGACTACCTATCCATCGTAGCCGTACATCCCATCACTAAACACGACTATGGCTTTACGTTATACGCATAACACTTTACTTTATTTTTCATTTCATTAGATTTTAATTGAATACTAGAACATTCCGGTTGGTTTTAATTTAATTAACTACGCTTCCGAATGATTTAACATAATACGAATGTGATATAGCTAAAATATTAAGGCATAATTTTTAAATCGCAGCAACTTTCAAGAGTGATACGAAACGTTACTGAATCTGTCAGCCGCACCTTGTTAGAGCGCATTAGGTATAGATGACGTAACTACACATTTTTGTTTGAGAAATTGAAACAATTGACTGATATATTGATATATTACATTGTACTGGTCCACGGGTTGTCTGTGTTGGCCACGGTATGCATCTGCCACGTACCGTTGATCGTGCTCCCCTGTACAAAGTGCTTTGCCTTAACTAGCCTCATTAAGTACTCGGTAAGAAGTGTGATATTAAGGAGAAACATCTCGAAATTACTTGTTATATACATTGACTAGTGTACCTGAACATGACCTGTTATAGTTTTATTTACACCTGTTATTTCATCGATACGTAAATATATAACATGAAGTATTTTGTAAAAGGAGAGTTGTTTGCTGTTTGAGACGTTTTGTTATTTAGATAGTAATATGTATAACATAATATTGGGGCATAGAGCAGTATTATTTATTGTTTCATATACAAGAATGCTTTAGATGGTGCATGATGGTAGTTCGTGTTGCCAGCAGTCAGTTTAATTAAAGTCCCTGCTGTTTATGCTAGTGGCGACCTTCACATATGTATACGTTTGCCGCGCTCGAATTTTTTACTATCAACGGTCCCTAACTACTGTTTTATTACTTTAGTTTGTTTAGTAGATACCTAATTGTTGACATTATTTGAATAATTTAGATAATGACAACGGCAGGGAGTAAGTAGAGCTTGTTGACGTTTGTATTCATTTCAATAAATTATAATGTCCTCGTAGTGGGGCCATCATAAATAAAATAGCAATACAAAATATGTAGCGGTTAGGTATTCAAGCTTACTATTTCAATCATCACCATATCAACCACTAGGCGTCCCCTGTTGAACATAGGCCCCATGACTTATCAACATAATGATTAATGACAATAAAAAAAACATAAAATGACAATAAATGAGTATACTAATGTATACAATAAATGAGTATACATTAAACTTATATACGGAACGAACTTAGTTATATATGTGTACGGAAAATAAATTAGACCACATAAGTACGAATAGTAAGAATTCTGTAAGAAACAGCAAGTTAGACGTACAATGTACTATTATTATTGTACAATAAGGAAAGATGTAAGGAAAAATGTATAGTCTGAGTAGCGTCCACAGATAAACAGTTACAGCTGTAGACTATCTCGACATTATGACATATTGAATGTTACTAGCTGTCCCGGCACACCACAAGCTGCACTATTCTTTGAGGGGGGTAAGTTAATCAATGTCTTTTCCCACCTTGGGCGAGACGAGGTGTCAGACTCTTACTGACTAAAAACCACCCCGTTCCTTCTCCTGCATTTCGAGCCGGAGCCCCGGTAAGGCTAGGCAGGCCACGGTTAATTTTTATACTTACTCATAGTCTAAATCTTCAATGAACTTCCGCAAATAATTCAAAATTTAAATTAGTCAAATCCGTCCAGCCGTTTTCGAGCTTTATCGAGACAAACAAACAGTTTTTCAGTTTTCATTTTTATATATCTCTGCATAACTCTCTTGGGACTAGTTAATGATGTGACTACTTACATTTTAAAAGAGTTACCACAGTGACCACGATTTTACAGAAAGTATAACCTATACCTAGTATATTGTAATGCATATATATGTAGAGGTATAATAATATACTCGTACCTGTGACATAAGCACGTAACGAGAGGAACAAACCGCTTCAAGACTGTATTTCAGCAATAAATATGACAAATAAATAAATGTATGTATTGTAAATACAAATAAAGTGTTATTTACTTTCTTATTGGATGCAAAGTTTGTTGCGATATTATAACGGGTCGTAGTATTTATGTCCTTGTTGTAAATATATGGTTTAGTTGTAAGTGTGTGCAGTGTGGACATCGATGTATATTGTTGTGTGTGTGAGTCTGATAAATCAGTATTACCACATACACTGGTCTCATTAATATATAATATTGCAATGTTTTCCTGTTTTTGTCATTTACTTATTACCTATGCCCTGCATCAATACCTAATGTATTTTTAAATTATAAAATACATATAATAATTAGTAATAGTTGACTGGTTTATGGTTGGCTTACCTAGATAAACCACTGTGTGCACATTTTCAAAAATAATATAGAGAGTGGACAAATTAATATGGCATAATAACAAACCATAATTTAAGTATGACTACTATTTCAGTGTATCAGTGAGGTAAAACCGTTGCTGCAGCTGTTTGCTGTTACTTTCAGCAAGGAGCACTAGATAATCACAATTTGTTGTAAATTAAATGAGAAAATAATCTAATGTATTATCTAAATACTCAAAAGCAATTCATTCACGTCCATATTGATTTATTATTTGTACTAAAACACATAAGTTGGTAACATTTGGGTTTCGTAACAAAAAAGCTCTGCCTTCTAATCTATTGCTGCCTTGTATATCTCAACTGTATAAATCCTGCTTCCAAAAAAGCTGTCACTGTGTACCCCACGAGTTACGTAAGTCGTTGTTGGCACGGTGCCGCGCCGCTGTCGCCACGCCGCCGCCACGTCGCCGCCTCCGTCACGCGCTCAGTTTTTACATCCCCCGACTATATAGCTAGCTAGTAGAGTAGTACTTATCTAACTGACTGCACAGTTAGCGCCGTAGCTGGGTAACTTGCTGCCGTGTAACGTTTACAAGGTTCGATTCCCGCACGGAAAAACTGTTTGTGTGATCCATTGATTGTTTTTTCGGTTCTGGGTGTCATGTGCATCTGAACTTGTATGTTTGTTAACTTAACCCCGACACTGGAGAAAATCATAGTATGGTTTAAAAAAATGTTTAAAAACAACTTTTCTGCACTCTGTCTTTGTTCCTAATTGTCTATAGTCTAGCTGAAGCTGTTATTTTATTTTTTACTCAAAGTTATAGCAAACCAATAGATGTAAGACAATATGAAGTAGACCTACCATGCTAATAGACAGTGGAAGATACCCTCAGATCATAATACTTACACATCAGTAACATTAACACCTGCATGGTTCACAGGTTTTCTTGAACTTGCAGCCTGTGCAGTGCAGGCCTCAATGTCAAGTTACCAATCAATAATTCAATACGCATTATAATAATGTGGCATATTCCACCACTCAATCGCTGTTTAAAAGAAAGCCAACGGGCTTTCTCGGGCTTTCTTTTAAACAGCAACATGTACTGATAAAATTGTGAGCCACTCACTCCTCCTATGCTTCTTAACACATAAAGTTTAAGAAATGATATTAATTAGTCGAGGTTTTATGAACATAAACATTTCTCCACATTACAAATTTTCTGGGGGCCGTGGTGTCCCTCCGGTCGAGCCGGTTCATTCGTGCCGAAGCACGGCTCTCCTACACCTTCGTGCTAGTACTGGAATCGAAGTTGCCAGATATTAAGTAATGCTCACTATTAATCTTTTATCTAAGCATGTATAATGCGTTTTATGGAAATATCTACCAAATGAGAATTACTTTACGTTTTTGACGATAGTTCTATTAGACAGTAGTTGTATCGCAGTCAGCGGCGTCAGTATTGCAACAATAACGATTTATAGTCGTCCGCAGTCCGCCGAGTTCATGTACTGTTCCGGTACATCATGCGTGTTACTCACGATACCCGACATTTAGCACCCACCGTACTTGTAATATACACACATACAATTATAACTATTTATTTTGATACGTTAATTAAAAATGTTAGGTCCAGTTTCAATTACATTTAGTTGAGTAATGTTCTAATTGCATCCTTCAACGTATAATTATTGATTCCTGCTTCTACTTGGTAGTTGGTAGGTACTGCGACAGTTTTCCTGTTTATATGTCCTGTATGAGTATCATACTATGTGGTCTAGTGGGTAGGTAACATAGGTGTGCTAATACTTTTCAATTAGTACTTAGTGCTCCCATAAAGTATTGATATTCAATTGTTTAGCCTAGTATGGAAACTCTATTATTATGTAAAGTATTACCTACTGTAATTAGTGGGTACTTCAATGATGTCCATTATGTCTTCAGCATTAAAACAAAATGCATTGTGCAAAAAAACTAGAATAAAAATCCCAAAACAGTCGATGTAGGAGCGGGTAATTGCTGTTATCATAATCAACATTGACAGACAGACAAGTACATCCTTCCTAAATCCGACTAATCGTAGTTTAACAACATAATAGAATTAGAGGTGAAAACAAGGAACTATAGCGATTGCCTCACCCGGGAACCTTCCACCAGCGCTGAGGGTCATGGCTCGCAGTTTCCCTACATCCTGGTGTTGCAACCTGCAGTGCGTGCCCCGCCGCCTCGCGCTGCATTTCCACTCAGGGTAGGCTCCTACGGCTGGTAGAACGTGCAGTGATCCACTTCCTGACTGACGATGGAGCTGACATCATTGAGGTACGAGGTGGTTGTGTTGGCTCGCGTGTGTCGTGTGAACCCAGCTGGTGATTCTATGGAGATTGAAGATTGAAAGTGCTAGTTAGTTTACTTTGAAAGCTGAACACTGAATCTGCTACGTTTAACGTAAAATGGGTTTAAGTATTATGTATTGTATTTAATTTTGCATAGCATTTTCTAGACATTAGCTAGCTAGACTGTCTCCATTAGGTTCTGTTGTTATTTTTCTCTCTAAAGAAATATTTTTACTAATGACCGCGTGAGTCAGTAAATAATGTCAAGTGTGAGTTAGTTGTGACAATACATGTGTTGTGGTCTTGTGGAGAGTACATATATACAAGATTATGTTCAAGTAAGACGTCTGTGTGAACGAAGTGGAAGGATATTGTTATGCGCCGGCCTCATTTACTGCTGCACGTGAACTTGTTAGCTTTCCAACAAATATTGAGCAACCTGTGGATATCGTTGATTATCTAAAATTAATTACCTGTTCTAGATTACTTTAATAGTTTCTAGGAACTTCGCATTTATGCTTGAATTTAGTTGTAGATTTATATTTGTTTACGACTCTACATATGTATATTTATACAAGTGGTAAGAGTCAAATACGGGATTTTTTTCTTGCCCCACACAAGAATTTTCTCTTGTCATGTGTCATACGTGTGAAACAACTGTTTGTGGATCACACAAAGAGTTGCTCCGAGCGGGAATCGAACCCGCTAAGCCTTATGTGGCAGCCGATTGCCCATCCACCGCGCCAACCGTGAAGTCAGTAGCATAGCACCTTTTCTCTGACGTCTACTGTGTGACTATTCTAATCACCTGTGACTCCTCTGGTGTTGCGGGTGTCCATGATTGCTTACCGTCAGGTGATCTGTCCTATTCCATATAAAACATGAACTAGACATGAAGTAACACTTATTAATTGAATAGTATTCCAGTTATAAGGTAAATAGGTAAAAGATATTTATCCTTAATTCAATGAACTTACTTGTCTTGTTTGTCTTTAATTACACATAGTGTAGTGTTGTTGGGTAGATATATGATATCAGTTCGATACAATAATCGTCAGTGAGGACAATAACATCACTATCTATTCATTCATTATGTATGTGATAGTGTGGCATCACACATCAACAGTCTATCACAGGCCACTGCTGTCCAAAGGCCTCTTCTCGCACGGAGAAGGTTTAAGCATTAATCACCACGCTTGCTCAATGCGGGTTGGCGATTTCAAAGCAGCATTCTGATCTTTATCATAATCACAGTAAGGTAGCAAGTTACCTGCTGCTGCTGGTAGCAGTGACGGATGCAGACTTGTTCTCCAAGGCGACGCGGACGAAGGCAGACGAGCGGGATCTGAAGAACAGTGTGTTCGACTTCATCATCATCGGAGGAGGGACCGCAGGCTGTCTGCTCGCCAACAGACTGTCCGCCGTCTCCGATTGGAAGGTACTGTTATAGCTATATAGCAGAGATATACACCCTACACATTGATGGTGATCGACTAGGGAAGTTTATACCAATCTCTAGATGAATCCATCGTCAGTCCTATTCTGAAATAATTTTCATATCTGTAATAGTATCTATCAGTATTTAATTGGCTATTCACGTCCCTACCACACATTGCACCTGAATAACACAGCGTCCTGCATTGAAGTGCACTGTTGCAGGTCCTGCTGCTCGAAGCAGGCATCGACGAGAACATAGACTATGACATCCCTGGGGTCCCAACCAAGGAGTACAGGCCCATCGTCTGGAACTACAAGACTGAACGGAATGGCTACTCGTGCCTGTCTCGACCTGGAGGCAGCTGCGAAGTCAAGACAGGCAAGGTCCTGGGCGGCTCCAGCGTCACCAATGACATGAAGTACACTCGAGGCTCGAAAGCAGATTATGATGGGTGGCACAGCACAGGAGAACTAGGCTCGCTTGATTGGAAGTTCGATGCCGTGTTAGAACATTTTAAAAGCTTTGAGGATAATGGTTAGTTCCTTATGTCAGTTATTGCACCTATAAATAAATTTTTGTTATCACATTTGTTCATGAGGTTTGTTAGAGTATTCAGTGAAGTACACTTCGTCAATATATGATACACAGTATAATTTAGTATAGTTAAATCTTTATTTTTATTCTTTAATTTCAAGGCGACTACGATGTGCTAATGAACTCCCACTACCACTCTCGCGGCGGAGAGATGCACGTACAACGGTTCAAGCACATGGACCGGTTCATGGAGGTGTTTACAGCCGGCTTCACTGAGATGGGGCTCAGAAACCTAGACATCAACACCAACGTGCAGGAGGCTGTGGTCAACAACCAGTTCACCATCTCCAACAACACCAGGCTCAGTACCAACAGCGCATTCCTCAAACCAGTGAGACACAGGAAGAATCTACACGTGGTGACAGGAGCATACGTGTCGAGGATAGTCATCGACAAACAAGAGAAAAATGTAGACGGCGTCATGTACGAAGTGGAGAAAGGCAAGGAGCGACCAGCCTACGCCAAACGAGAAATTATATTAACCACAGGCGCCATCAACAACGTCAGACTCCTGCACCTGTCTGGCATTGGCCCCAAGGCTGACTTAAAGAAGCATAATATAGCACAGGTGGCGGATCTTCCTGTGGGACTCAATTACCAAGATCAAGTATCCATCGGCGGTCTGGCATTTGTATTGAATGACGTCCCTGTCGTCACGGAAGCTGAAGTCATTAATGACTTCAAGACCTGGTTCCAAAGCCGCAACGGTCCGCTGGCCTCTCGAGGTATTGCTCAAGTGTCAGCGTTTATACAACTCTATGAGAACTTCAACGCTCCCGATGTCGAGCTGGCTTTGGAGGGTAATTTTATTCGAAGCGACAAGTTTATGTTGACCAACGTTAGTGTACACGCGGCGGAAGAAACACACATGCCGCTACCTTATTATAACCTAGTTAATATCCACCCTGTGCTGCTGAGACCCAAGAGTAGAGGGAAAGTTATGCTTAACAAGCGGAATCCTAAATATGGAAGGCCGGTGGTCCAAGCTAATTTCCTCAAAGAAACAGAAGATTTAGATACTATTGTCGATAGTATTGATATTGCTCTACAGTTACTTGACACTAAAGAATTTAAAAAAGCTGACATCAAGTTTGCACCCTTAGATCTGTTCCCTTGTGATAGACTGAGTAACAGAGACCAATGGAATTGTATAGCAAGACATTACACCAAAGCAATGAGTAATCCTGTCGGAACATGTAGGATGGGAGGTAATAGCACCAATTCTGTCGTCGACTACCAGTTGCGGGTACACGGCATCGAAGGTCTGAGGATAATAGACGCTTCAGTGATGCCCACGCATGCCAGAGCCAGTAATTTTGTCCCCACAATGATGATAGCGGAAAAGGGAGCGAAAATGATCATCAAGGATTGGAAAGAGACAAACGGTCACTACTACAGTAGGAGGTGACGACCGTTCGTATTGGGGAAATAAAAAGACCATTAATACCAAGTAGTTTTTATTATATCACTAGCTTTCTCGGCAATCATTATAACAGGCGCCGCGGTGGAGCCGCGGGTTATTTTTGGCATTATAGACGCATCGACGACTCGCAAATTGTTCACTCCGTACACTCGTAAATTCTTATCTACAACTGAATCAGGATCCTTTGACGTACCCATTTTGCACGTGCCGACGTAGTTGTGTAACGGTGTCGAGAAATGTTTGATGATGCACAACCAAAAGTCTTCCGACACGCGGTCATGGTCCTTGCAGTCATTATTCAGTATTGGGCGAGGATCGAAGGCATACTCCGCGCTCTTGAAAACGTCTGTATCGAATAGTTTAACAATTTCCTGTATGCCTTCTAATAACTTTTTCTCGTCAGTAGGATCTTTTAAATAGTTCGGGTAAACCAAAGGTTTTCCGAAAATCGGGTCGGAGGCGTTTAAAACTACCTGACCGCGACTTTTAGGAGTCAACAACGATACACACATTTCGATCTTGTCATAATACATGTTGGAGTCGTGTCCTTTAAACCGCACCTCAATGTCGGGAGTTCCCAAAATGTCCGATATTGTAGTCTCCAGGAACGCCACCACTTGGAAGTTGGCTGACAAAGGTCCGACACCTTTGGAGTAATATGTGGTGATGTCTTTTAGTTTCTCAGGGAACTTTGATGTCGTTGATGTTTTCGTTAGTTTTATTACTGGCAGGCACACTGACAAATGATCGTGAAAGTTTCCTCCAACTGGGAGGTCATAAACTACTTTTAGGTCTAAATATTCTAAATACTCCTTAGGTCCTACTCCTGATTGCATTAGTAACTTTGGGCTGTTTATAGCTCCAGCACACAGTATAACTTCTTTCGCTGCTTTGACTTTCATTCTTGTACCATTTTTGATATATTCTACACCGACAGCTTTGATTGTTTCTCTGTTATCGTCGAAAAGTATTTTAGTTGCTAAAGCTTCTGATAATATTTCTAGATTAGACCTTAACTTCCTAATGGGCTCAATGAACGCTGTGAACGCACTGACTCTCTCACCAAAGTACGATGTGGTCTGTATCCTCATAAACCCGAGCTGGTGTCTGCCGTTCACGTCGGTGTAGTTGTATCCCAGTTCATTGAGTGCACTCAGCAGCACGTCCACGTTGTCATCGACGTAAGGATAGCGGCCCACATCCAGCGGTCCTTGTGTTGAATGAAAAAACTTGTTTTTCGATATATCCTTGTCGTAATTTCCTTCGGAGTATTTGAAATAAGGCAGGACCTCGCTGAAAGACCAACCGTCATTGCCACTGACGGCCCACTCGTCGTAGTCAGCCGGACTTCCCCTCATGTACGCCATATCGTTGATGGAGGAGGTCCCTCCGAGCACTCTGCCCTGCACTACCTCGCAGCCTCGTTCACCTCGATTCTGACAGAACCTGTAACGTGTTACAACTATATGATTTATAAAAACTACAGTTGCTTCATTAGGATCTGCCAACAGATTGAATTTTAGGATCAACGTCTGTAAGAAGGAGCTATTTGTAAAACGTTATTACCACTCAAAATTATTCAGTATATGTATATGTACCAGTATATTGGTCTAGTAGTATCTAATTATTAAAATAAATCCGATATGTTGACAGATCCCGTCTGCCTCTGACGTGGACTGAATCTCACCCCTTTTTTGGTCGCATTGAGTACTGCCAGTCCACGCTGGACCCTTTGAACTCGCTCGTCAGTCCGGGTATCAGAGCCATCTTGGGTTCCTCTGGTCCGGCTTCAATCATGAGAACCTGAAATCATATGATGGAACACCATGAATGAGGTTTCCTTGCTTTATAATCTAAGGATGATATTTCTTCTTATTTCTCTTGGTTTTCTATGTTGGCAGTGGTTGCTTTTTATTTATTTCGTTGGTATCAGCCTACCCGTGACAGTATCGTTACCTTCCACTTCCTGTTCTCGGAGAGCCTGCTGGCCAGCACGCAGCCCGCCGTCCCGCCGCCCACCACGACGAAGTCATAGTCTCCATCGGTGTCCGCGCTGCCCTTCCTCTTGCTGTGGTCCTCGGGGAACCGATCGAAGTAGGTGAAGTGCTTGTAGGGCGCCTTGCCGTCCTCCTCCACCTGCTTGAGCAGGTTGCGCTTGTTCTTGCCGAAGTAGTCCGGCTCGGGCCCGATGTGCCCGTACAGCGTGTGCACCAGCGAGATCAGCAGGATGGCGGTGGGCGCGCACTCTATGCGTCCGTCACAAATCTTACATAATTCATCTGTTACGTTAGCACTCATTGCACCCTCATATTCTACTTGGTTACCGGCTATCAAATTGGAGGAAACCTTCGCATTATCTTCGAATACGCTCCGAGGTATGTAGATCGGAGGAATATTGAACGATTCTTGTTTGAGAAATGGAAACTATATCACAGCCTATAGTGAGGCTCACTTCCATTAGTTTATTCATAAGAGGCGGTGGTTGTGTTCAATGGCACAACTAGCGGTAGTATCGTACGCGGTAGATACTGCAGCCGTATATCATTATTTGATTAATATTTCTAATTATTTATTCAGGATATGATGTCCTTGGTAGACGAATACTCTGATTAGTAGTAGTATCGAGCACTGCACTGGCTAGCACCGTGGGCACAACGTGTGTGTGTCGCGAGTCGCGAGGCCGAGGTATGCACAACCCGTGCGGTAGGAAGCTGACTGTGCGCGGCCGCCCCTCGCCTGCGATATGTTGTCGACTTTAAGAATTTCATGTTTACATCCTTTGTTCCGCTTGTTTACAATTTCACAATTGTTTTGAGTTCCAAGAGTCTGTTACTTAATGGGTTCCATTAACGCCGGCCAGTTGATCACTTGCAACGGGAGTGCAACTATGTGACAACAGCAACAAGTGGAAACAAACACGGCACTACGCCGGACACGAACAATGCAACATTAGAATAGTATCGGCGTGACTTAGGAAACACTAACAGCTGCATAAACGTTACTAGTAGGTATGATATCAGTAACTGCAGTACGATTGAGCAAGGCTGGAGGTACAGGAAGAGTGGCGGGTGAAGGTGGCCGCTGCAGGAGTTAACAGAGCGGCACGTTGCACAAGGGGGCGGCTCCACTCCGACCACTGCAGCCCTGAATCAATCCATCGATGACTCCTAAACTCATATTCTGAATACATGTTTTGCAAATAAGGTTAAAGATAAAGAAAGATGACTTTGATGAAACGATAATATCTTTGAGAATATAACTTTCTTAAAATAGTGAGGAATTATAAGTTCAAATAGATGCTTCAATTAAGTTAAATTCGTTATTAGAAGCAGAAATATCTACATCCAGTTCTAAATCTGAAACTCGACCTTATTAGGTATACTTACCTAAACCAATCACACAGATTACATATGCGGTGAAACCAAATCAATTTATTTCGTCGTTAGGTCGATGTTTATTGTTTACTTGCTGTTCTAGTAATTACATATCGATCGTAATGTTTATTCCTATTCTTTCCATTATCCATTTCAGTTTGTTCAAGTATTCTAGTTCTAACATCTGACTAGTTAGCTCCGTGTATAGCTCAGTTTACGCACCTGTGCGAGTATTCAATGTTTTGTTCATATGTTGTTAGTCAAGACAAAACAATACATGCCATTCATATTACTACTATACTGGCATCAATGAAGATTGTAGTAAATGACTAAGTATTAGAATGTGTTTACTTTATATCCCAGGTGTAGTTTATACAATACAGAGATAAACACAAACAATTTTATAAAGTGTTATTAATCGCATTAAAAACATTCTGAAAACAGCCTAGTCTCAGTTATTAAAAAAAGAGATCATAATAAAGTATATCGTTCACGCCCATGAAATAAATACGTACTGTTCGTTTTTTTTAATATTAACACATTCAATTGAGCTCCTGATATAAGTGTAATAGCAATACAACCATCCCTGCAACTGCGCCGTACAAAATAGTCAGGCGCTCCTCATGACTCGCGGGAATTAATTCAAACATAAATATCATATGTCGGCGATGGTTATGCATGATCAAAGTTGTGCTGTTTATTACACTTTATTATAAATTCATGAGATGCTTCGATTTACGACATTCTAGTTGCTTCACGTTTCAGTAAAGTTGCGTAAATCTGTCCCTGGCGGTAAATTATTCAATATTATAATGTACTGTGATGTCTCTAACCACCCCACACGTAGTATTACTAATGTCTGAATTGTGATATAGAAGTTAATCTAGATTTATAACTGTTTTTATATTAGGTAATTGTCAGGATCAGT